>NC_057813.1:162614234-162854544 GCF_018294505.1 Triticum aestivum
GGGGGGGGGAGATAGCACGAGAAATGAGGGTGGTCTAGAGAGAGAGAGAGACGAATCTGACGTCACGACAAGAGATTCCATTCCCTTGTGTGTGTATATGCAAGGGGGAAGGGAATAGAGGCACCAGGAGAATTTTTCTGTGTGTGTGGTGTTTGTGTTGGTATGTGTGGGTGTGAGAAGATAATGAGACGTGGGGGCAGAGGGATTGTCACCGCGTGAGGTCCGGTGGGTCGAGGTGAGGCCCTTTGTTCGGTTCCGTCCTGCTCCACATTGGTCGGCCCATGACACATTTAGGAAGACCTATGGATGACTAGTCGTACAAGACAAAGATAGAAGAATTGTGAAGGACTCTGTGTCCACTGACAAAGCCGGCTAGGATTTGTAACGCTAGGTTCTCGGACTCAGGTAACCCCTCTATCTCTGATATTACTATTCATCCAACCTAACTTTAAGGGGCATCCTATAGAATGCTCTGCTAGAATCATACTCGTCGACTAGGAAGAGCGGTGTGAGATAATGCGTGAGAGACAGGCGTAAACATAATGTGCGTACATGAGACACGTAGGCAGGTCAATGTATATAGAAAGGGTCGATGAGGATGGTGCGTGTGTATGTTTGTGAGAGGAAGAGTGCTTGTGATAAAAGTTAGTGAAAATAGTTGTAAATGGATACGAGAGGGAGGGAGGGTTATATCTAGAGAATGTCTGCGAGAAAGACACCTCGGGAGAGAGTGTGTGAGCATGTGTGAGAGACCACCGATGGAGAGTGAAACTACACGTAAAAGACTGCTCTACACATTGATTAAAGATATAAATTGTATCCAAATATTAGGATGGGATCATGATATTTGCAATTCGCGTAAGGAGCGGTCATTGATCCATCAGACATCTAGATTCTATCGAATTTGAGCATGTCTATGTTATTATTCGACACAATTGATCCACATAGTTAGTATTTTGAACTCTAGACAATGCATCGCTTTAGCAATCGAATATAAACGTGAGTATAGTTCATGTTGTGTGTGTAAAGCACATTATACATACGAAAGTTACACAATGGACATTTATAAATAGCTACCTATGAACTAGTATACATTTGAATTCAACCTAAGGTGATTTAAAAAAATCGAATTCAACATGAAGTCCATTCAATTATTTGAATTTGATATCATGGCATTTGTAAACCATACCTAAACTATGGGGGTACCAATCTTTGCTCTGATTTTGTACATAATAGCATATGTAGTCGTGTACAAAATAGATTCAAATTTAGCTCCTCCATTCCAAAATAATCATAGTTACAGGATTTTCAAGTGTCAAAATTCAAAAGGAAGCGGATAATTTAATGAGGTTTTCAAACATGCAAGGTCAAATATAACGTTGTCTATTTAGGTCAATCCTCATAGTTCAAGAGTACTCTAAACGTGAATGCTTGTGTTTCAAAATTTCAAACGAAGCGCCAAAAGAGCCTCTACTCGCCCGAAACCACGTGAGACCAATGTTTGGTAGTACAAGGAAATTACTTTTCTAATAACTCCGACCTGTGAAACCTACCGGCCCGACGTCCAAAGGTCTAAACCGGGGTAGGTTTGTAGCTTCATCTAGAGGCCACACAACTGCCTCCGAAAAACATTCATACACAATGGCCACCTAAGCACACATGCGCGTGGCCAAAATCGCTCCCGCCCACTATTTGGGACACCTGGGATTACCATCCTACCCCTGACACGCAGTAGGTCCGGAATTTAAGAGGGGGGGGGGGCAAAGTTTGTACTTTCCCCAAATTTCAAACAAGCGCGTCCCATCTTCTGTTCAAACAAGCCAAAAACAAGCGCGTCCCAGACCGAAACATGGTTCCCCCCTACCCGTCCGATTCCCCATTCATACTCCGTGGGCGCCAAAACTACCTCTCCACCAGCCGCGAAACCCCGGCGTCCTCCGTCTGCCACCCCATCCCACCCATCAATCGCCGCCCTCCTCCATCCCGCCGGAGCCGATACCCCGACGTTGTCGTCCACCACAACCTCAACCGCAACACCCTCCCCAGCTAGTAGTTGAAGCCGAGGCCGAGCCGTCCGTACCCGAGCCAGTTCAACCACGCCGTCCTGCGCCTCACCGCTGCCGCTCCAACTTCGCGACCCTCCACCGCACTGGAGTTGTTCCTGCTACGTCGTTCTTCGCCGCCTCGGATCTGCTTCCCCTGCGCCGACATACAGCTACAACAACACAGTCAACAATTTGGCCATGGGTTCATCCAAGCCTGCACCCTCCAGAACATCGGTTTCCCCTGTAAAAAGAATAAGATCGGCGCGACATGTGGAGGTGACTGCACCGGCAACCGAAGAAGGTACTCCTCTTCCCTTATTCGTGCAAATCTTACGTCTCTGCTTGCACGGTATTCATCCCATAGAAGACACTAGTTGACCGCTTCTTGATACTAGATTTTCCTAGTAACTCGCGATGCACAAGGTTTCTCCTCATATACTATTTCACCTTAGCTACAGGTCCGTCGCCCCCCTGAATTCAATTTCTGGCCAGTTGATTCCCAATTAACGGAAGCATTCCCCGGCGTAACAGGCGCTAGTACGACTATTACATCGGGGAAGCAGCGCCTTGGTGTTTATCTTAGGGGCGTGTGTGGCCTAGAGCTACAAGCGCCCGATCTGGAGGTCGACCGGGATTAAAGGGATGGCTTGGGGTGCTGCCAAGCACGGCGGTGGTGTGAGATCGATGGGAGGGCGGGGCGGTGGAGGCACGGGTCTGGGCCGGTGGTCGCTGGCGGTTCGTGAAAGATCTTCAATAGTGACTGGCGGGTGGTAGACGAAGGCCATCAGCCCATTCCTTATAGATCGGACGGTTCATTAAAAAAGTCGACTGACCTATTTATTTTCAGTCGACTGTTATCTTAGATATGACCACATGTGGTGGTGTGCTGGAGGAGTACCTGCATTTCCTGTGCTCATATATTACAAAATCATACGGAGTAGAATCTAATTTTGTTTGCCATGCAATGTTGTAGAGCTATCATATGTCTCCTGTCATTTATTTTTAAGCCACCTGCTATCTGCTACTTTTACAGTGCACTAGTTCTGCACACACTTCACCCAAACTCTCACTATTGTGTTTTTATGCAAGGGTATTTCAGACTCTCCTGCCGAAAGAGAAGTAGCAAAGAAAAAAGAGAAGTCGCTCCAGCTTGGTATACGGGTAGGCAAGACACGTTACAATGCTATAAAGGGTGCAGTGTCAGCAGATGGAGACGGTAAACGTAGCTCTGTAGTTGATGACCTCGCTCGCAATGAACCTCCATCCCAGGTGCTTGCTTTAACTCCGCGGTGTCATATGTGGTTGCATGTTGGTGTCTAGCTTGTATTCGAAAGGCCGAAGTCGGTCTTTATTAAGATAAGGAAAGATATTTTTTACATGAACCACCATCCCGTGAGCACCAGAAGACAAATAGCTAGTCAGGGCACTGGCCGAGCCAGTGACAAGCCCAGCAAAGACAGGCATCACCCGGAAGCCAACTAAAAAGCCGCGAAGGTGGCGAAGTAGCCCACCTCCCACCAGGCTCTCAGGTCCTAGATGATCATGTTCACCACTCCAGGCGGATGTCTAGCTTGTATTGCTACCAATTTGGTTAAATTGCATCTGCTTACCTTACACATTATACCTTTGAATATGACATGCCTTTCTGTTTTTGGTACATACTAGTACATCTGTGTATTAACCATGTTCTTACATCAAACTAATGTTCTTGTGGATCCCTCATCAATCACTTATGACGAGGCAGGCAGGCAAGGGGACTACTCCTCATTAAAAGAATGCAGCGTCAGCCTCCCGACATGATTCTCAAGAAACAGAAATGCTAGATTAAGATAGTGAACGTAGCTCTGTAGTTGATTACAACATTTCCCCTACACTAGCATTGCAGGTGCTTGCTCTAACTTGGCAGAGTGATATGTGGTTGCATGTTGCATATGGTGTCTAGATTGTAATTCTTCCAATCTGGTTAAACTGCATGTGCTAGTCTGCTTAGCTTATACTCCTGTAAATGTGACATTATACCTATTAATGTGACATGCCTTCCTGTATTTAGTACATAGTACATCTGTCTATTAAGCATGTCCTTACATAAAACTATTGTTTTTTTTATCCCGCATCAATCAATATGACGAGACACCTTTAGTATATGCAGTGCGATATTAGTTACATCTTTCAAATGATTTATAGCATGCGCTGCTTCTAATTTGTTGAAATTCCATTTATGATGGGACGCTTTTAACTTGGCAGTCATATTGGCCCTATTTGGATCATGGGGTTAGAGCTAGTTTGGGTTAGTTGGAGGCTCAAATAACCCAAAAGAATCCAAACATGGAGGGTTAGAGTGGGTTAGTTTCATCTAACCCAACTATCCCGGTGGAGAGGTGTTTATTTGGCTTAGAGTGGGTTAAAAAATAACTCTAACTCTAACTGTGTTAGAGTATCCAAACAGGGCCATTGGTTGCATCTTTCATGTGGTGTCTAGCTTGCATTGCTTCTTATTTGTTGGAATGGTTTCTGCTTAGTTTACACAAACAGTTGTGAACATGCCATGCCATCCTGTTTTTCGTACATATTCCATCCTGGTATCATGTGTTTGCCTTACATCAAAGTAGTGATTGTCAGTATCATGCATGAATGAGTTCTGAAGAGAGAATTTTATTGCTTTTTCTTGTCGGTTTTACTTGACAATTCAAAATCAATAAAGCGGAAGGAAGTTAGCAAGGCAGCGGATAAAGGTGCTCCTTACAAACGGAGGACCTCTACAGTTTCTACTCCTCCACACCCCAAGATGATTTCCAAGACAACACATGCATAGACACTCAACAAAGCTGTGTTTATGATGACCACGTCTCCCCTAGTGCAGCATCACTGGTGCTCCCTCTAACTTGGCACTGTTATATGTGGTTGCATGTTATGTGTGATGTCTAGCTTGCATTACTTCAAATTTTGTTGAATGCCATCTGCTTACTTTACACATTATACTTGAATAAGACACGCGTTCCTGTTTCTAGAACATACAATATCTGTCTATCACACCATGTTCTTACATCAAATTACTACTGTTGTGTAACCTGCAACAATCACTTATCATAAGACACGTTTGACTTCGGAGTGTGATATAGGTTACATCTCACATTCTTTTCTAGCTTGTACTACTAATTTGTTGAAATGGCACTTATGACGAGAAAAGTTTTAACTTGGTAGAGTGATATTATTTGCATCTTTCATATGGTGTCTAGCTTCCATTGCTTCTAATTTGTTGAAATGCCTTCTCTTTAGTTTACACATCATAAGCTGGGAATATGCAATGCTGTGAATATGCAATGGCACTAATGACGAGAGACCTCTAACATGGTAGTGTGATGTTGTTTGCATCTTGCATATGATTTATTTCTTGTACTGCTTCACATTTGTTTAAACGCCATTTATGCTGAGACACTGTTAACTTGGCAGAGCGATATTTGTAGCATATTTCATATGGTGTCTACCTTCCATTGCATTGCTTCTAATTTGGTGAAATGTCTTCTTCTTAGTTTACACATCATAGTTCTGGTTATCTCTTCCGTCATGTTTTTCATACATATTACATCCTCCTATCATGTGGTTGTCTAACATCAAAGTTTTATTCGTCTGCATCACGCATCAATTTGTCCTAAAGAACTAAATTTTATTCGTTTTTCTTGTCGGCTTTACTTAACATGGCACAGAGAAAGAGGAAGAAACAGAGAATGGTAGGGAATGAGAGGTGGATGAATCCTGCGGATTCTGCTGGTACTGATGGTGCAATAGAAGGTGAAAGTCCAGCGGAAAATTCTACAATCACGGCATCGCATGCTACATGAACTGCAAAAAAAAGCCAAACAGAAACAAATAGATGCCGCCAAACAAGCAGAGACAACCCTAGTTCTTGCAACACCTACCACAGTACTACTAGCTGCACGACATACTCGTGCGTCAACTAAGCTAACAGCACGTTCCCAAGCTCCCTTGCCACCTGACACTACTTCCCAAGCTCTCTCGACACAAGACGAGTTGGCAATATCAGATGAACCTTGTGAGCTTCAACAGCAAGAAGGTAGTTGCTGGAGTCAACTTACAGTTGCATGCTTCTTTATATGTAGTCTCCCAGTTTGATGTACACTAACACTTCCTATGTTTGTTGTTGGACTAGCACCTAGGCGCAAGAGGAAACAAACATTAGGGATAATGCTCGATAGGTTAACTAAATCTAGAGGAGGAAGAATGGAGATCCATTTTGAGCTAGGTTTAAAAAGGCCACGTGATGCTACAGAGTCAGCCAAGTTAGTATCAGAGGCAGCGGTTGCCATTAGGTGTCATCTACGTATCCTCCCAACATGGATTCAGTACAGGAATGACAAAGACGAAACCCAGTTCAACACCTTCCTCGACCATTTATCTGTAAGTATGGTTATGTATGGAAACTAGTAATATCGTCTTGCTCTGTCCCATACTTTATAGGTTGCTGATAATGAGACTCCCATAATTTTCAACAGATGAGGTTCAAGTTGGATAGCCAAGATGATGCAACCAGACAAGCTTACACCCATGTTTTCAAGTCTGCTCTGCGACAGTATCGGTATAACTTGAGGAAAACTCACTCTGAAGGCAAGGCTAATAGTGAACTTTCCCAAACATCTCCAGTGGAAAATATATCGGATGAATACTAGAGGGGCCTTGTTAAACACTGGTCTGATCCGAATTATCAGGTACATTATATATATGTGATCAGATCACATGTTGAAGTACTATTGACGCATGTTCCACACAAATCTATCTTCTTGTAGGTGAACTATTCAAAGAACAAGGCCAACCGTACGAAAGTGAAATTCCAACAGACGACAGGATCTCGTAGCTATATTGCACACTGCGAGGCTATTGTAATTAGCTGTTGTTTCACTCTTTTTGTTGTACCATATTATCAGATCTATATTGACTTGTTTGAAATGCAGAGGAAAGCCCGCAAGGACCAAAAAGTACCTGAACCAAATGTTGTGGAAATCTTCAAGGACTGTCACACCAGTAAGAAGAAGGGCATGACTACACCAGTCAAAGCTGCTGTTGTAAGTCCTTAATCCTCATGCCTTTTAACTACTACCTACTCTGACTTGTGCCTTGAACTGCATGGTTTGCAGCCAATGTCTATTACTCTTTTCAATTTTATACACAATTGTCTTAGCGTATCATTGCACCTTACAAGGTTTAAAAGGGAGTAGTGATGTTCCTTTGATCTTGACCCGTAATCTAGTTCCGTGCTGGACTTTCCCACACAACGTTACAATTGCCTGTTTGTCTGTTCTCAGTTGTTTTGTGATATGAATGATGTCATATTATGCTTACAGTATTATAAACTTCGTCTCTTTATCCTTAGCCCTCAATACAATCTGAAGAAATAGACAATACACTAGCGATGGTACATGGTCATATGTTTGGAACCTGGTTTTATTATGTACTTTGCAATAAAATACAACTAATATTTTACATGGGTTCACCAGAATAAGTTCTGTATATAGACCAAAGCTATTTTGTTTGGTTTTGCTGCCTCCTTAATATCTTCTGTTCTGGTACTACTAATGTAAAATCTCAACTTTTCAGTGAGCTATGGAAAAAATGGTGGAACCGCCACCTTCTGAAGGTGGCGAGGCAACTATAACCGCAATGTCAGCTCTTGCTGTAGTGGGTCAGTACATGTCCACTAACAGTGCCAAAAGCACGTTACTGTGTAATACTGGGTTGGTTGTTAAGGCAATATCGTCCAAACTGCCTCATGATCAAGATATGCAAGCTCAAAGCAATGTTCTATCTGCGCTCCAGACACAAGTCCATTCCCTAACAGAGGCCCTTTGTGAAACAAGGAGAAACATTGCTCAATGTCGTCAAGATATGCATGGTTTTGAAACCAGACTATCAGACATTTGCTATGTTGTTCAGGAGCCTAGGGGAAATGAAGGCGAGGGTTATGATTTTCCATCGGACAATACAACATGAAAACGTAACAGTCAGGTTAAATGAACCGAGCTTCTGAACTTCTGGTGGTGCATTTATCTGTTAGACTGTTAAGTTTTATACCAACCTTCCTTTTGTTATATAGTTGTAATTTGTTTTGGTGCGATACAAAATTTATTCTTAACGTGCAACCACCGGCTGAAGAAAATAGCAAGCCATTTTTGTATAGTGTAGGGTGTTCCCTATATTTGCACTGGTGGCGATCTTTGATGCTGAGTGGATGTAATCTGTGTAATCGCCTTAATAGCCTAGCGTTAGTTTGGGCCTTATTTATTTCCTAGTCTTCTTTTTCCCTGGTTTGCTAGTGTCCGCAACTACCCATGGTCCATATACGGGCCGTAGGATCCATGGGTCTCCTACGGGCCGTCGATAAATGGGCCTGTAATCGGTGGGCCTCGGGCCATCGATAAATGGGCCTCAGGCCGTCGGATAAATGGGTCTACATGGGCCGTAATCGGGCGTAATTGGTATCGGCCCAGCATGGTAACGGGCCGTTAACAGGCCGTAGGACTGCAAAAGCTTAATTCTGTCACAGGCATAACGGGTCGTTAATGGGCCAGAATATTGGACGGGCTGGCCAGAAACGGGCCGACTCTTGCCATGGGCCGAATTTGGCCCGTTAGGGTAACAGGCCAATAACGGGCCGACTCTTGCCACGGGCTGAATTTGGCCCATTTGGGGAACATGCCAGTAACGGGCCGACTCTTGCCATGGGCCGAATTTGGCCCATTAGGGGAGCAGGCCAGTGACAGGCCGGAAGTAATCGAGGGCCGAAAAGGAGCCCAAGAACGTATGGGTCGTCAATAGGCCAAAAGCTAACACGGGCTAGAAACGGCCCATGTAAATCACGGGCCGTTAACGCGTACAAAGAAAATTACTGTTCATTATGGGCTAGAGTCACCGTGGGCCTATAAAGGGCCGAAAGATACGAAGGCCTCATATGGCCCGAAAGACGTCGTGGGCTATACATCGGCCGAAAGTGAAATGGGCTGGTGTTATATTCGACGGGCCACATGACGTTGTTGGGCCGATTTCCTTTAGTGCCTAACGGGCCATAAAATGGGCTATTTGCGAAGAGACCGTTAACATGCTTTTCATGGGCCAGCCCGTTAACTTTTGACCAAGTCAAATGGGCCGGCTTTGTAAGCTAAATGGGCCACTGGTGGTCCGTGGCACATGTCGACATATCCTAGGCGCCTATCTGACCCACTAACGAGCTGACACGTGTTTCATCCGGCCAATAAGAATTTTACAGGTGGAAATTTCCCATTGGTCGGGGCTGTTAACGGGTTATCGGATCCAAAACCCGACCTGATAGCTTAACAGCGTTCCGTTACAGTGGATGCCACGTGTCGGTCACCCTTGACAAATGCACTTCTGTGACGCGCGATTTATCCTCATGGAAGTGGACACTTCCGTGACGATAATTTTGGTAATGTCATGGAACACTTCTACGACGGCACAGGTATGACTATCTTGTTTCTGTCATAAATTTTTCATGGATGTACATGCATGACAAAAAACGCGACCTACTGTGACAAACATGTATCATCATGGAAGTGTATTTTTTTTGTAGTGAGTGCAAATGGCTTCGAGGAACCAAGAGCCTAAGAACTCTGTTTTCCCAGTGCGTATATTAAGGTAATCTGCCTCATAGCGAGTGACATGTACAACCACACAATCCTTGTCTGCATCAGGGCTCTAATTGAAACAGACACAAATTCTGAATTACTTTCCAGTATAAGAAACACAAGTTATTTAAACCACTATGTATAGCATGGCATCGAAGCTAATAAAATTTTGGATTATTCATCACCACATACTTAGATGGAAAACCACAATCGAGACCGGAAAAGAAGAAAATGACCTTGGTCAGCTTAGCAGGGGGGGGACACATCCTCAAAGGGGGAAAACTGCTCCTGCAGTGCCACGGGGGTTGTAACCTCAAATGAGGCGTTGACCATCTCAGTAGTTGCCGTGAGCATATCTGGGGTCGGCTCAGTGGCTGCCTCCATCTTCTTGGAGCTCTCTGTCTCATGGGGATCAACCTCCTGCGTATGTTCCAATATCGGCAGATCTTTGCCTGGTTCTCCATGATCCATCATGAAACTGACGAATACTAGGAGACCACTGAAAGGAAAATACAATCGCAATGACAATGAAACAAAAAGGAGAGCGAGGATCGATTACTGCTTTGCAAAAGTTTTTTTTCTCTGAACGAAAATTCACCAACATCATGATTCCGCTTACCTTCCCTTCGTTGGGAGAGAAGAACAGTGGTAGATGCGAGTGTTGCCTTTCTTGAAGATGGTGAGGGAGAAGGGGATTCAGCAAAGAGTGAAATGATGGTTGCTTCGTCCGTCAAACTTAGACTGCGGGGAGGTGGGGTTTTGTGATACGATGGCTCGTTACTGGCGCACTACAACCAGGGTGACTCTCCACCTGCATACTGCCTTCTAATTTGGTGGATGGCATTTGGGCCCGCGCGCTGCATAGCCCGCATGTCGGTGAAAAAAATTATAACGACATTCAGTAGAGGGAGACGTTTCGATGACCTAGGAGGAGCCATAAGCAGTATTGTATCCACTATACTAGTAGTAATTGTTTTTCTCGGTAGCTGTAGAGTGTCTCCACTGTACTAGTAATAATTGTTTCTCTGGGCCCAAGATAAAATAGCCCATCCACCCTAGTAAATAGTAAAATCAATTCAAAAGCCCATATATTTACTGAATGAGAGGTGCTACCCACACCCAGCACACTGCCCCCCAAAAAAACCTGGGTGCTCTTCTTCCTCCTCACTCCCGCCCACCCCACGTCAGCTCGCTCCACTCGTACCCCCAAATTCCCCACCTTACTCCTATAGAAAACCCCAGCACCCCTTCTTCCTCACTACTACAGAAAACCCCCAGCTCCCCTTCTTCTTCACTCGCACTACAACTAGGCTCATCATCCGTTACTCTGCTCAAATCCGTGAGTGCGACGCGACGCCCTCGAGGAAAATGGAGTCGGCTGACCCTAGCACCAAGAAGATGAGGCTCCTGCCAGCAGCGACGCCTGTTGTAGATCCAGCATGCGATAGCGCAGGGAGAAGCAGCGACCCCGCCCCCACCGGATCCCAGGAACCCGTAGAATCTTGGGTGGACCGCATCAGCGATCTCCCAGACACGGTCCTTGGGGAGATCATCTTGCTTCTCCCCACCAAGGATTGCTGCCGCACCCAAGTCCTCTCAACTCGGTGGCGCCCTTTATGGCGCGCCGTGCCCCTTAAACTCAACTATCGTCAGCTATCTCTCTTCAATGATTTTGAAATCCCCAGAGCCATCATCTCCTCCCACCAGGGCTCCGTTCAAAGCCTCTGCATCCCGTCATGCTACCTGAGCAAGCATACCATGCCTTGCACGGTGGACACCTGGCTGAAATCCCCTGAATTCACAGAACTACAGTTGCTTGAGTTCTACTATTTCCCTGGAAATCACATACCACATACCGAACGCCATGTACTTGTGCCCTCAGCACCGATGTCCATCTCACAGTTTTCCTCCTCTCTCCACACCGCCACCTTTGCGTTGTGCTACCTACTACACAATCTTGTATTAAACCATTGACTCCCATTTCTAAAGAAACTTTCCCTTGTGCGGGTTCGTATATCGGAGGCCTCATTGCACATCATCATCCACTCCAGTGGCCCTGCCCTGGGGTGCTTGGTGCTTGTTTTCACTGTTAGAATCGGTTGTCTCCAAATAAAGTCGCCTAACCTTGTAAGAATTGGAATTTCTTTTGACGGAAGGCAACTCATCATCTAAGATGCCCCTTCACTTTAAAGGTTGATCCTTGATTCTAGTTATTCACCATTGCAAATAACTGTCCTCTCTGCACCTAAATTGGAGACCTTGGGTGTAATACATGATCTTTGTGCTCATTTCAATATGGTGTTTGGCTCCACAGTTCTTCAGGTACTTTATATTATCATCTACACTTGTAACCATAAGTTGCATTTTAAATTTCTGCGCATAAGTTATATATCATCTTGGAGTACACATTTTGTACTAATATTATGTTCTATGCTCAATGAAGAGTTTCTCCATGGATGGCGTATCAATGGTGCTGGATTATGTCAATATCTTATATATCCGAATGAGTAGTTTTGATCTAAATAAGATTATTGGCTTACTGCAGTGCTTTCCATGTTTGGGGAAGTTGTATATAAAGGTGATAATTTCACGTACATTGTAAGGCCGCATATAGTGTACTAGAATTAACCGTTCAGCTGTTGTTCTTTCAATACTCTTTTTTTAGACATTAACTATTTTCAATCTTCATGTCTATTTAGGCAACAAGACGAGGTAAGAAAGTTATAACCAATCGGTGGATTCATAAGCATCGGGATTTTCTCACTTCTCATGAGATTCGATTGAAGACAATAACGCTAGAACGATATGTAGCCAATTGCGCAAACAATAGATTTATCACATTATTCCTGCTGAATGGGAGGTTACTATTGTCCATCAGGCTTAAGTTTATCAGCAGCATGGTTTTGACGGATGGGTATGTTGAAGAGCAAAAAAAGGAGTTTCAGGTGGGAAAAAGAGATTCTGAACGTGCCGGGCTTCTATTTACAACATATTGTGGTCATAATCCAGTAAATTTTACGACCCAGGATGTTCATTCTATGGACCTGAACGGTCCATTTGACTGTGACTGTCGAAAACAGTGCTGGAGATAGATGTTGTTGCCCTTTTCAACCTGGGTTTTGTGTAAACCTGATGAACAATTTACCCTCGTGCTTTTGTATAGTTTGTAAGCTGGAGTTAGATGTTATTGCCCTTTTCAAGTCGGCTGTGACTGTCATATTTTCTTTCAAACAAGGCTTGCCATTCGTTTAATTTAGAGTGAAATATTGTAACAAATCCCAACCAAGGGAAATAACATCACTCTCGCTGGCTGCTTGAGCTCACTGTGCATTACAGAAGCCAAGTGATTAGCCCCCACCAGCATCCACAAACTTATTTCGAACTAGCACATCAAATGGGCTGTAAATTTTCATAGGAAAGGCTGCATGACCATGACAGATTTGGATTCTGACATTTGGGACCCGCAAGGAAATAGCCTATCCAAGGTGGTGTCGAATTACTAGCCAGTCAACAAACGATTCTGCCTACCAGCCGTTGGATTGACATCCAACATCTGTCATGTATCTTCTATCTCTTGTCTTCTTATTCCTCCAGCCGCCCAAACCAAACCACCCCGTCGGCTCCGCCTGCTCCCGCCTCCCATGGCTCGTTGCGCCTCCGCCGCCTACCATACCCTCCAACGTTGGCCAGTCCATCCCTCTATTCCCCCACATGTCCTGTTATTCTCCAGCGACGTCAGCCCCAACACGCACCCACACCCGAACAAGTCAACCCTCGTACTCCCCTCTGCCTGCGACTAGACCGGCGCATCTTCCACGGCTCCTATTCGTTCTGTATGAGGCGTCGCCGTCGTCCTCCTCCTTGCGGCCTTGGTTTGCTCGCCGTGCATGCTGCACCACCCTCTTGCGTTGTCAACGTCATCAACAACCGAGAGGAACAAGGAGATGACTGTACGTGGAGAGGATGACAGTAGGGACCCACCAGCGTCATGGCAGTACGCAAGCAAGTGCCTCTATATTACAAGCCCCAAAATATGGTTCCTCCTAATGGTTGGACATCTGGGGCTCACGCCATTGTCGACGTAGTCAATAAACGAGAGAATTACACTACGAGCGGCTGACACCAGGGACCCAGCAGATCGCCTAATTTTTTTAAGGAACAAGCAGTTGTTATTTATACTAGTTTTAGCGATGGATTAGGGTAACGAAGGGGTTGTGCGGGGGCTGTGGCCCGTCTAGCTAGGGTTTTATTTATGTTTACCACATCATGAGCCCATTTGTGTTTTTTTCTTGCTGAAAATGGCTAGCCCAGTTCTATTTTTTTAAAGAAATACCCAAATGAGGCCTACTTGCTTTATCAACCCTGCTGGGCTGCAAATCTTTCAAGACGAGGAGAGTTTCATTTGGTTTGCCCAGAAATGGGCTGTACATTTTTAAAACACATCAAACCAGAATTAGTTTCAATTTTTTTTCATTACAAGATTTTAAATTCCATTGATTTTTATGCGTGCACAATTATTTGGATTTTATATTTATATAAATTATTTTTCAAAACAGTTTGTATGTGAATTGATATTTCGGGATTAAAAATAGTTGACCGCACCAAAATATGCAAAATTTCCTATACTTTTTAACCGTGGCCACAATATGGGGTGTAATGCTAGCAAAAAGAAGATGGGCTCCAAAAAAATTCTTAAGAATTAGCAAATGGGATGTACATTATTAGAAATAATGGCAGATGGGTTGTATGATGTTTTCCACAAATTTGAGGCTGACTTGTGCGCCTACTACAGGTTGACACGTATGCTTTCCTAAAAAAAGGTTGACGCACACGCAACACCGTGTCAACTTAGTCAACACACGAGAGTAGTGACTGTTGGATGTCCATCCAACAACTGTCATGCTTCTTCAATCTCTGCTCTTCCTGCTCCAGCCGCTCAAACAAGCGCCGGTGGCACTGCCTGCTCCCTCCTCCCGTAGCCGGCTATGCTGCCTCGCAGGCCTCACCGCCCCATCATACTCCCATCGCTGGCCTAGCCATCCCACTACTCGCCCACACCTGCTGTTATTCTCCGGGGACGGTAGATGAACCAGTAAACCCTCGTACTCCCCTACGCGTGGGAAACAACTGCCGAGTCTTCCCTGGCTCCATGTCGTTCCATTCCTTGGCCTCACCGTCCTCCACCGCCCTGGTGCTCTCGACGCGGCCTGGTCAACATGGTCAATGAACGACTTCCATCGGAAGTGGACTGTACGTGGAGAGGCTGACAACTGGGTCCACGGCCACACGCAAGGAAATGCCTCCTTATTACACGCAAAACAATGATTCCTCCACTTGACAGCTAGGACCCACCGGAAGGGCCTCTGTATTTCGCAAAAAAAATGTTCCCCCGACTGACAGGTCAGACCCACCAGCTATATATTCACACACAAGGAAGTGCCTCCTTATTACGCACAAAAAAATGAATACCCCCTGCTGTCGGATATCGGGTTCCAGCAAAACACTTAAGGTTCGAACTCTGGGGTGCGCACGAAGATCTTCTTCCTACCAAAACAAGCCCACAACCTTGCCGCAATTCTAAGCTAAATCGATGAACAACACAAGAGACACAAGGTTTATACCGGTTCGGGCCACCGTTGTGGTGTAATACCCTAATCTAGTGTGTGGTGTGGTGGATTGCCTCTTGGGCTGATGATGAATAGTACAGAGGAAGAACAGCCTTGCGAGGAGAGGTGTCCTTATGGTTGTGTGCTTGAGGAGGAATCGATTCGTCTCTCTTGGCCCTAGATGAGATTCCAGATGCCTTCCTACTGTGGTGATTTTCTCTTTTTATAGAGGCCCTGGTCCTCTTCCCAAATATTGAGCGGCAAGAAAGCCAACAACGGCCATTTCGAAAGGGGACAACTAGTACAAGCTATCCTGACTAAAGGTGGTCTTTGACTGCCGAAGGTGCTGGTGATGACGCCGTCTTGGGCTCCACGGTGACCTCCGTCCTGCTGTCCTACTGGCCTTGGTCTCGTTTCATCGATATGGAAACCTTTGCATGACGCCTCGGTACTTGATACGTCTCCAACGTATCTATAACTTATGAAGCATTCATGCTATTTTATTATCTGTTTTGAATGATTATGGGCTTTATTATACACTTTTATATTACTTTTGGGACTAACCTATTAACCAGAGGCCCAGCCCATATTGCTGTTTTATTGCCTGTTTTAGTATTTCGAAGAAAATAAATAAGTCCAAACGGAATGAAACCTTCGGCAGAGTTATTTTTAGGAAGAATATCATCCTGGAGACTTGGAGTTTACGTCAGAAGATCCTCGAGGAGGCCAGGAGATAGGGCCCCCCTACTGGGCACGCCCCCTGTCTCATGGGCCCCTCGAGCACCTCCCGACCGACTTCTTTCACCTATATAAGCCTACGTACCCTAAAAACATTGAATATCAGGATAGATCGGGAGTTCCGCCGCCGCAAGCCTCTGTAGCCACCAAAAACATCTCGGCAGCCCGTTCCGGCACCCTGCCGGAGGGGGGATCCCTCACCGGTGGCCATCTTCATCATCCCGGCGCTCTCCATGACGAGGAGGGAGTAGTTCACCCTCGAGGCTGAGGGTATGTGCCAGTAGCTATGTGTGTGATCTCTCTCTCTCTCGTGTTATCTCTCGTGTTCCCTCTATGGCACGATCTTGATGTATCCCGAGCTTTGCTATTATAGTTGGATCTTATGATGTTTCTCCCCCTCTACTCTCTTGTGATGAATTGAGTTTTCCCTTTGAAGTTATCTTATCGGATTGAGTCTTTTATGAGAACACTTGATGTATGTCTTGCCGTGCTTATCTGTGGTGACAATGGGATATCATGTGCCACTTGATGTATGTTTTGGTGACCAACTTGCGGGTTCCGCCCATGAACCTATGCATAGGGGTTGGCACATGTTCTTGACTCTCCGGTAGAAACTTTGGGGCACTTTTGAAAGTACTTTGTGTTTGTTGAATAGATGAATCTGAGATTGTGTGATGTATATCATATAATCATGCCCACGGATACTTGAGGTGACAATGGAGTATCTAGGTGACATTAGGGTTTTGGTTGATTTGTGTCTTAAGGTGTTATTCTAGTATGAACTCTATGATAGATTGAGCGGAAAGAATAGCTTCATGTTATTTTACTACAAACTCTTGAATAGATAGAACAGAAAGGACAACTTTGAGGTGGTTTCGTACCCTACCATAATCTCTTCGTTTGTTCTCCACTATTAGTGGCTTTGGAGTGACTCTTTGTTGCATGTTGAGGGATTGTTATATGATCTATCTATGTTATTATTGTTGAGATAACTTGCACTAGTGAAAGTATGAACCCTATGCCTTGTTTCCTATCATTGCAATACTGTTTACGCTCACTTTTATCGTTAGTTGCCTTGCTGTTTTTATAATTTCAGATTACAAATACCTTTATCTACCATCCATATTGCACTTGTATCAGCATATCTTTGCCAAACTAGTGCACCTATACAATTTACCATTGTATTGGATGTGTTGGGGACACAAGAGATTCTTTGTTATTTGGTTGCAAGGTTGTTTGAGAGAGACCATCTTCATCCTACGCTTCCCACGGATTGATAAACCTTAGGTCATCCACTTGAGGGAAATTTGCTACTGTCCTACAAACCTGTGCACTTGCAGGCCCAACAACGTCTACAAGAAGAAGGTTGTGTAGTAGACATCAAGCTCTTTTCTGGCACCGTTGCCGGGGAGGCAAGGTAAACAGCAGTCACACCCCATCAACTAAGCTCTTTTCTGGAGCCGTTGCCGGGGAGGTGAGTGCTTGAAGGTATATCTTTAGATCTTGCAATCGAGTCTTTTAGTTTCTTGTTTTATCACTAGTTTATTTTATAAAACTTCAAAAAAAAATGGAATTGAGTGTGCCTCTTACGCTTCATCTTTTTAATATCTTTCGTGAGAATGATGGAAAGTAAAATTGTGCCCAAGTGCTAGAAGAAGAATTACATAGAATGCTTGGCATGAAATATGTGAATGATGAGCATGATTGCAATGTTGTTAGTATGAATTCCTTGAATATCTATGATGCTAATGATATGCAAAGCCACAAGCTTGGGGAAGCTATGTTTGATGAGGATGATATTTTTTGTCCCCCAAGTTTTGATGAGCAAATTTATTTTGATGATAGCATGCCTCCTACTTATGATAATTATATTGATCAAAGTGGATTTGGAAGAGTGTCAACTTTAGGTAGTATTGATCCCACTATTTTGGAGGATATTGAATCTTATTGTGATGAATATGAAAGTGGATTTGGAAGAGTGTCAACTTTATTTAGTGATGATTCCACTATTTCGGAAGAGGTTCCAATTGATTATGCGAACAAAGTTGCTATATATGATGATTATTGTGATCACATGTATGCTATAAAGAATAATAACTATGAAACTTCTCATCATGATTTTAGTTTTCAATTGGATTATGCCTCACATGATAGTTATTTTGTTGAGTTTGCTCCCACTACTATTCATGAGAAAAAAATTGCTTATGTGGAGAGTAGTAAATTTTCTATGCTTGTAGATCATGAAAAGAATGCTTTAGGTACTGGTTATATTGTTGAAGTAATTCATGATTCTACTGAAAACTATTATGAGAGAGGAACATATGCTTGTTGGAATTGCAATAATATGAAGTTTCCTCTCTATGTGCTTAAAATTTTGAAGTTATGCTTGTTTTACCTTCCTATGCTAGTTGATTATTGTGCCCATAAGTTGTTTTCTTACAAAATCCCTATGCATAGGAAGTGTGTTAGACTTAAATGTGCTAGTCATATGCTTCATGATGCTCCCGTTATGTTTCAATTCTTATCCTTTATGTGAGCATTATTGCCATCATCATGCCTAGCTGAAAAGGCATTAAAGAAAAGTGCTTGTTGGGAGACAACCCAATATTTACCCTTACTGTTTTTGTGTGTACACATGATTATGATACTGTAGTAATCATGTTTTATAGCTTTTGTTTCAATAAAGTGCCAAGTAGAGCCTTTGGAAAGACTTGGGTGAAGTCTTTATGATCTTGCTGTAAAAAACAGAAACTTTAGCGCTCACTAGAATAGCTGCCATTTTTTACTGGAGAGCGCTTTTAGGTTGATTCTTTTTCCAGATTATTAATAGACTAATTGCTCAGGTCCACAAATTTATTTCAGAATTTTTGGGGTTCCATAAGTATACGTTTGATACAGATTACTACAGACTGTTCTATTTTTGACAGATTGTGTTTTCATTGTGTTTTTTGCTTATTTTGATGAATCTATGGCTAGTATGTAAGGGTATGAACCATGGATAAGTTGGAATACAGTATGTTTAAGACAAATATAAATAAAGAGTGATTTCATTACAATACCTTAAAGTGGTGTTTGTCTTCTTGTACTAACGGAGCTTACGAGTTTTGCTTTGAGTTTTGTGTGGTTGAAGTTTTCAAGTTTTGGGTAAAAGATTCGATGGACTATGGAATAAGGAGTGGCAAGAGCCTAAGCTTGGGGATTACCAAGGCAACCCAAGGTAATATTCAATTAAAACCAAGAAACTAAGCTTGGGGATGCCCTGGAAGGCATCCCCTCTTTCGTCTTTGTTCATCGGTAACTTTACTTGGAGCTATATTTTTATTCGCCACATGATATGTGTTTTGCTTGGAGCGTCATTTTATTTGTTAGTATTTGCTTGATGTTATGTATAATAATGTTTTGCATCTCTAGTTTCAATAAAAATGTCAAGGATAGTCTTTACCATGCTTATTTTGCTAGTATACATGGTGCTGTTTGAAAACAGAAAGTTTACCGCTGTTGCAAAAATTCCCTAGAAAAGTCAGAGAATGATACAATGTTGAATATTTTTGAATAATGAGATCTGATAAATCTTTTACAGCATAATATTTTTCTTATAATTTTTGGAGTTATGGAAGCATGATGAATCTATATTCTTTACAGACTATACTGTTTTGGCAGATTGCTGTTATGTTTGCATTGTTTGCATATGTTTGCTTGTTTAATGATTCTATTTTAGGATAGGAGTATTAAATATGCAGAGACATTTAGTATTAAATGTTGAATAATAATGTTAGTAATTTGTTACAATAGAATATTATAAAGTTTTGCATTGTTTTATAGTAACCTATCTCACGAGTTCTTGTTGAGTTTGTTGTGGATGAAGCTTTTTATAAAAAAAAGAAACCATGATATGAGAGGATTTAAGGAGACACAAAAGTTCAAGCTTGGGGATGTCCAAGGCACCCCAAGATAATATTTCAAGAAGTCTCAAGCATCTAAGCTTGGGGATGCCCCGGTAGGCATCCCACCTTTCTTCTTCAATAATTATCGGTTAGTATCGGTTGAACCTAAGTTTTTGCTTCTTCACATGAGTTGTGCTATCCTTGCAATGTAATTTTATTTTGTTTTTCTTGCTGCTTGAATACAATACAAGATCTGAAATTCTTAAATGAGAGAGAGTCTTCACATAGTTGCATAATTATTTAGCTACTCATTGATCTTCACTTATATATTTTTGGAGTAGTTTTTCATTTACTCGTGTGCTTCACTTATATCCTATGCGTAAATGGTTGAATGAGTTGAATGTCATAAATCTGAAATTATATATGTTTCATTCGCTTATTCCATGGGGAGTAATGACTTCACATCTAAGAAGTAGAGGTTGTAAATTTATTATAGGTTAGCAAGCATTGTATTAGTCATTTGAACAATTCATGAAAGAATATTGAAGGAAGAGAGATTTCACATGTAAATATATTATCATAGACATCTTTTATAACTATGAGCACTCATTAAGTATGACATGCTAAAGAGTTGATGTTGGACAAGGAATACAACATAATGGGTTATGTTTTCTCACATCTCAGTTAAAGTATATTGTCATGGATCATTCAAACATGTTGAGCTTGCCTTTCCCCCTCATGCTAGCCTAAATATCTGTACTAAGAGGGAATACTGCTTGTGCATCCAATATCCTTAAACCAAGTTTTTGCCAGAGTGTCCACCATACCTACCTATATGCGGTATTTACCTGCCGTTCCAAGTAAATTTGCATGTGCCAAACTCTAAACCTTCAAATTATAATCTGTTTTGTATTCCCGAATTACTCATGTAGCAACTAGGGGCTGTCAGTGTCTTCCATGCTAGGTGGGTTATTCTCAAGAGGAGTGGACTCCGCTCCTCATTCACGAGAAAGTTGCGGTAACCGAGCCCAGTCCCATGATCAAAAAGATCAAAACCAAATCAAAAATAATTGCAAACAAAACTCCCCCAAGAATGTTGTTGGTATGGACGGTACCCCATCGTTTCGGATGGTCGTGGAGTGTGATTGTTGGTGGAGGGGGAGTAAAAACTTTCACCATTCTGTTTGGGAACCGCCTATAATGTATGTAGTATGGAAGATATTGGGAACTCTTGGTTGTTATGTTGACAATGAGATCATACCTCTAAAAATTATTTATCTCTATTTTAAAATCGAGCTCTGGCACCTCTGCAAATCCCTACTTCTCTCTGCGAAGGGCCTATCTTTTACTTTATGTCTTTTACTTTATGCAAGAGTGAAGGTGATCTTCACCTTTCCCTTTTTCATTTTATCCTTTGGCAAGCACTTTGTGATAGGGTGATCCTGATATATATATCCAATTGGATGTACATTAGCATGAACTAATATTGTTGACATCACCCAGAGGTGAATATGTTTGGAGGCAACACTATAAGCCCCTATCTTTCTCTGTGTTCGATTAAAACTTTGGACCCATTAATATCACGTGAGTGTTAGCAATTTTAGAAGACTATATGGTAGTTGAGTATGTGGAGTTTGCTAAATCAAAGCTCCGACATAGACCCTTCCTGAAAATAAGATGAATTGCAATTGTTTGATGATTAAGAATGAAGTTTTCTAGTTTTCAAGAAAGTTTATGGTCTATGCTTTGACATGTGAATAGCTTGTTACTTTATTATGAAAAGTTTTATGAGATGAACTACTGTTATGACATATAAACATGCTAGAAAAGGTGATTGAAATTATCATTGATCAAACTTGTGCACCTAATAGCATTCACACTTCATAAATTCTTTCTTTTATCATTTATCTACTCGAG
Source organism: Triticum aestivum (assembly GCF_018294505.1). NCBI lineage: Eukaryota > Viridiplantae > Streptophyta > Magnoliopsida > Poales > Poaceae > Triticum > Triticum aestivum. Next base: position 162,636,077 of record NC_057813.1, read on the forward strand.
GACGAGTAGGAATTAAGCTTGGGGATGCTGATACGTCTCCAACGTATCTATAATTTATGAAGAATTCATGCTATTTTATTATCTGTTTTGAATGATTATGGGCTTTATTATACACTTTTATATTACTTTTGGGACTAACCTATTAACCGGAGGCCCAGCCCATATGTCGGGGAAGCTGATCCACGAACACCTATGGGGACCGGCGGACCGGGCCCCTTTCGGTTCGGCGGGGGGAGGAGATCGCACGAAGAGCAGATCGAGGCGAAGCACACGAGCAGTTTACCCAGCTTCGGAGCTCTCCGGAGAGATAATACTCCTACTGCTGCTTGTCTGATTGTATTGAGTTCTTGCTCGGGAGCGATGAGTGCTACAGTACACACGATCTGCTAACGAGACCGAGCGTGAGTGTTTTCTGGCTTCGAACCCCCCCCCCCTATGTTGCGCATGGGCCTCCTTTTATATGCTTAAGGGGTCACCGACAGGTGGCAACGTAGTCAAGGGTAAAAATGGAAAAGGAGTTGCGGTTGGTACAACTACCTGTACAGTGTATCCTACCTAACCCTGACGGCAGGGGACAAAGGCATTAAATGCCCGCCTGCGTCACCCAAACAGTGCAGAAAGGGACCGTCAGGGATGCCACCGCTTGCCATGATGGCTATCTTTTCAGCATCGCTCGCCACCGTGCACCGCTGGCTGCACAGCCTCCCGCCACGCGCGACTGGGAAGGCCCCAGGGCAACACGTTGGTGGATGTGCTAGAGCGTGGGTACAGAGTGGTAGCCTGCCACGGCCGTTGTCTTGCCGCGTCCGGAAGCTTGTCGCTCACCGGGCCTTGCCGGGACGCGCGGCGCATTGCGGCAAGTTCCTTGAGATGCCTTGGTTGGCCTTCTCGGCAAGCTCCTCTTGCCGGGGGCTTGTCTCTTTGGCTTGAATACTTTGTTCTTTGAATGGCTCCAAAGGAACCACAGACGACCTTGGCGGTCACCCGGCAAGCCTTGCCGCGGGGCGCTGCAACTGCCCGTGCACAAGTTCGGGATACTAGGGTACCCCTACTCTAGTACACCGACACCATATTGCTGTTTTATTGCCTGTTTCAGTATTTCGAAGAAAAGGAATACCAAACAGAGAATGAAACCTTGGGCAGCGTTATTTTTTGGAAGAATATCATCCTGGAGACTTGGAGTTTACATCAGAAGATCCTCGAGGAGGCCAGGAGATAGCCCCCCCCCTCGTCTCGTGGGCCCCTCGAGCACCTCCCGACCGACTTCTTTCGCCTATATAAGCCTACGTACCCTAAAACATCGAATATCAAGATAGATCGGGAGTTCCGCCGCCACAAGCCTATGTAGACACCAAAAACCTCTCAGGAGCCCGTTCCGGCACCCTGCCGGAGGGGGGATCCCTCACCGGTGGCCATCTTCATCATCCCGACGCTCTCCATGACGAGGGGGGAGTAGTTCACCCTCGAGGCCGAGGGTATGTACCAGTAGCTATGTGTTTGATCTCTCTCTCTCGTGTTCTCTCTCGTGTTCCCTCTATGGCACAATCTTGATGTATCTCGAGCTTTCCTATTATAGTTGGATCTTATGATGTTTCTCCCCCTCTACTCTCTTGTGATGAATTGAGTTTTCCCTTTGAAGTTATCTTATCGGACCGAGTCTTTTATGAGAACACTTGATGTATGTCTTGCCGTGCTTATCTATGGTGACAATGGGATATCATGTGCCACTTAATGTATGTTTTGGTGACCAACTTGCGGGTTCTGCCCATGAACCTATGCATAGGGGTTGGCACACGTTCTTGACTCCTCAGTAGAAACTTTGGGGCACTTTTTGAAGTACTTTGTGTTGGTTGAATAGATGAATCTGAGATTGTATGACGCATATCATATAATCATGCCCACGGATGCTTGAGGTGACAATGGAGTATCTATGTGACATTAGGGTTTTGGTTGATTTGTGTCTTAAGGTGTTATTCTAGTATGAACTCTATGATAGATTGAGCGGAAAGAATAGCTTCATGTTATTTTACTACGAACTCTTGAATAGATAGAACAGAAAGGTTAACTTTGAGGTGGTTTTGTACCCTACCATAATCTTTTTGTTTGTTCTCCACTATTAGTGGCTTTGGAGTGACTCTTTGTTGCATGTTGAGGGATTGTTATATGATCTATCTATGTTATTATTGTTGAGAGAACTTGCACTAGTGAAAGTATGAACCCTATGCCTTGTTTCCTATCATTGCAATACCGTTTACGCTCACTTTTATCATTAGCTACCTTGCTGTTTTTATAATTTCAGATTACAAATACCTTTATCTACCATCCATATTGCACTTGTATCACCATCTCTTCGCCGAACTAGTGCACCTATACAATTTACCATTGTATTGGGTGTGTTGGGGACACAAGAGACTCTTTGTTATTTGGTTGCAGGGTTGTTTGAGAGAGACCATCTTCATCCTACGCTTCCCACGGATTGATAAACCTTAGGTCGTCCACTTGAGGAAAATTTGCTACAGTCCTACAAACCTGTGCACTTGCAGGCCCAATAATATCTACAAGAAGAAGGTTGTGTAGTAGACATCAGTACTCCGTGTCTGTGCTTGCCCCCTTTGCACCAAAGAGGAAACAAGGACACTGCGCAGGCTGGCGGCCGCCTTGTCTTGATCGTCATGGCTTGCGTCATGGGCACCTCGCAAATTACCACTTGCCTTGGTCTCTCCGCCTCCTCACGAGCGTGCCTGGTGAGGCCGCCCTTGAGGAGGCCTTGCGTCATCCGCCCCGCGAGGCTTGGCCCCACGCGAGGGTCCTGAACTGGGGCTGATGAAGACATGCCATACTGGGCCACTGGCTGAGCCACACTACAGGCCGCAGGCAGGCAAGTCTGGGGACCCCCGTTCCCAGAACGCCGATAGTAGCCCCCGGGCCCAAGGTGTGCTCGGACTTGGCTTAGCGCGAAGCCAAAGGGCAAGTGCAGAGCACTGCATGCCCTAACAGCCTGCGGCCTTGGTTGCCACGTGGCGACTGATTGGACGTGGGCGTCTCTGCTTCCCCACGCTTCCCCAATATCCGCCCGGCTAAGTGGCCACGAAGCTTTACATAGTTATTTCCTCTTTGTTGTTCGCGTGCTTCATGTTCCCCTTTCTTCCTCGAGCCTCTGTTTCTGCTTCCAATCTGACTTGAGATCTGCCCCCTCCATTGCCATGGCGCCAACTAGCAAGGAGAATGGGAAGAAGTCTCTGTCCTCGACTAGTTCATCCCCCACAATTGAGCGCGCCGTCGGCCGGTCCTGGTGCTCAATGTGGAGGCCCTGGGCAAGGTCCACCCCGCGCTCGCCTCCAGCTTCAACGAGTGCGGAAAGACGAAGGCTTGGCCCGTGTCCCATGCCTCCATCGACAGGACCATCACGGAGGTTCGATTTTTCATCGCGCCCTGTGGGCTGGCCTGGTTCCCCCTTTCTCCGCCTTCTTCAATGCGGTGCTTTCCCACTATCAGATCCATATGATGCATCTTGATCCTCAATCCGTTACCCTTCTTCCTGTCTTCGCCTTTGTTTGCGAAGCCATGGTGGGCATTGCTCCTTCCATTGCCCTCTTGTGCCACTTCTTCTCTTTGTGTTTGACCGACCCCTTGCAGTGCTCGGGGTGCGTGAGCTTCCAGGCCGTGGCAGAGACGACCGCCTTGGGGATTGATTTTGGCCTCCCGCCTTCCATTAGCGGGTTCTGGACGCAGTGGCTGTATGTGGATGTCAGAGTGCTCAGCCCTCTGCTCTCTCCTCCGACGTTTCCTGCTCTCCCCAATCCCGACTGGGGCCATGAGAGACTCGTGAGCCCCCGGCTCTCCTTCGTCTGGCACCGACTAAGGAGGTTGAGAGAGGTCGGCGTGACTGCGCCCTGGGTGGTGAAGGAGTTCCTCCAATGTCGCCATTCCCGACCGATGTGGGCTCCGATTGGTGATCAGGATCGCATGAGGCTTCAGGAGACAGAGCTGGCGCCCGAAACACTGAAGAAGGTGCTTGAGGTCTTGATTGGCGACCCCTTGCCGGGCGATATACGGCACGGGGGTAGCCTCCTTTATCTCTGCTCGAGCAGGGCTGAGTTCGCGAGGCAAAAGCCTCTCTTTGATGAATGGGGGTTCCGCCCGGTTGGTCTTGCGGGGCCTCGTGGGAACCCTGTCGCCGTGGCCCCCTTCCTCGCCGCTAGCACCGATCTTGCCCCAGGAGCGGGTGCACGGAGGCAAGAATCGCTTGAGACTAGAGGTTCGGATGTCGCCATGCTAACACCGCACGGGGCTCCCGAAGAGTCATCCTCCGGAGCTTGTAAAACCCGCCCTAAGGCGGTCGTCGATGGGGGGATGCAACCCGCGGCTCCCGAGGCCGGAACCTCCGAGGCCTCGGCAGGCCATCAGGAAGTGGTGCCTGATCACTCCTCCCAGCTTGGCACCCCCGAGATTGGCTGCCTGGGTGCTTCTTCATCTGCGCCGCGCGCTGGTCCTCACATTGAGTGCCTAGGTCGATTCCGCGTGGACTTTACTGCCCTCCGCAAGAGGAAGGATTCTTTGAGTGGCAGTGGACGCCCCTTCCGACTGTTGAAGCACAGGAAGTACTTCGCCATAGATGAGTAAGTACCTCGTTCTTGCAATTCCTCAATTGTTGCTCCCCTTCCTTACTGTGGCTTCTTAGGATTCCTCCTGGCAAGCCTGCGGAGTCTCCCAAGAAGCAACTTCCTCCGGCCCCGCCTTCATCGCTGGCCTTGAGTGTCCCAAGCCTGTATGCTGCCCCTGACGCGGGATCAGCTGGAGAAGCAAACCAGCCTGCGGGGTGTCTTGAGCCGGTGCCCTTGCCACCTTTCCTTCGCGACCTCGCCTGGGGCACGACCAGCCTACCCAGGGCTCCTCCTCTGATTGTGGACGGCGAGTGGTTGGTGTTGGTCCTTGGCTCTTCCTCAGGGAGTGGACCTGCGCTGGTTCGGGTCCCTTGCGGAGCCCGGCCGACGATCGTGGGGCGCCAGCCCCCAGCCCCCTGCTGAGAGGGGGCGAACTGCTTCAAGGACCGCCGATAGTGCCGGCAACGAAGGACGACATCGACAGCATGCTTGAGCACGCGCGTGAGTGAAGTGTCGTTCGCCGAGAGTTCCTCCAGAAGGCGATGGACGCAATGGGCCAGCTTGGTGGAGAGCTTGCAGATGTGGACGCTTGTCTTGAAGCTGAGGGCCTGTGGCTAATTGGGGAGCGTCGCAAGCTGAAGGTGGCAGTCAACCTCGTGCGTCATCAGCGCGAGCTTGACAACGCGAAGGCTGAAGCATCCCTGGCAGCCTCGCGAAAGGCCTGCTCCTGAGCTATAGAGGAATCTCGGGAAGCAGACCATCGATGTGAGATCATGGAGAAACGCGCGTAGGAGCTCCAAGCCAGGAGCACTTCCCTGGAGCAGCAGGTGGAGCTGCGTCAGGCCGCCCTTGAATCGCTGAAGGGGATGATTGTCAAGGAGTAGGAGCTCCAGAGGCGTGAGGAAGTGCTGATGCTGGAGGCCGCTGACCACAATCTTGACCTTGAGCGGTTGGAGACGAGGGAGCGCCAGGTTATCTAGGCGGAGGACGAGGTTGGCGCGCACGAGGCTCGAATCTAGGAGGAGGTCGACCACCACGTGGAGAAAGCTCGCGCAGATCTTGAACGCATGTATGAACAGAGGCTGGGGCTGATTGAAGCCGAGGCCGCGGGCAGGACTACTGCCCTCAGGTCCAAGTTGACTGAAACGAAGCAGTGGGCGGAGGCCGCCATGCTGAGCTTCTTCTTGTTTAATAGCGGGTCGACGACACCGAGTCCGTTGCGTGGTAGAACAGAGAAGAAATTCTTCAATGGCAGACGCTGGAGCACATGCATGGTCCCATGCTCGAACAACTCAGGAACAGGGCCAACACGGCCCTGGGCAATATTTGTGACGCGGACGCCCCGCATCCTCACGTGACCAACTATGCCAGTCATCTCCAATTCTTCACTGATGTGGTGACGCACCTGGAGAACCGCTCCAAGAGAGCTCACCAGCTTATCGAGGAGAGGAGCCGCAGCCTGCTTGGGCGTGCATTCTCCCATGTTTTCAGCCACCTTCAGAACGCAGATCCCCACTTCGACTTCGACACCATGATCGCCCCAGTGCCCGAGGCCATCCGGGGCGACCTGGCGCGCTGGGTAGAGGCCAACCTGGATGCGCTTGTTAGGGCCTTTGCTTCTGACAATGACGGTGTGATAGTTGCTGTGGATGAAGGCGATGTAGTCAATGGCGGTGAAGACGGGTCCAATGATGGCAATGGTGATGCTAGTGACAATGACAGCGGCGCCAGTGAGGCCTCCGGAGGCAGCCAAGAGGGTGCGGTGAGCCATATGTCTGACTGATCCTGTGTTTCTCTGCTGTTTAGCCTGCACACAAAAGCTCGGGCATGGCCCTAAAGCTTGTGAGAGCATTTTGGGAGGGGAAGCCCCTCATGTAAAAAGATCGTCACCCGCATGCTTTTAGGAACAATATCGAACGTGCGCCTGTATGATATAACAAGCCCTGCGATGAGCTAGTCATTGTAGTTTATCTCTAGCCCGGTCAAGTCTTGAATAGGCTTGCGAGGCCGTGAGCCTCCAAGGGTCTTCTGGGGGACATGTTGGCTAAGCTGTGAGGGCCTCGCGAGAGCGAGTGCCGGCCGCGCGACGGCATGCAAGCGTGCGCTTGGCCCAGCCCCGCCCGCGAGAGGCTCGCGAGGGGGAGGCAGTTAGTGCAGATTCCAAGCTAGGGCAGAAACCAGAACACGAGAAATCACACGAATGAGACGAGACACCCCTCCCCGCATACGCAAATGCAAATTCAATTTCAACTTAAATCCGAAGCATGGAAGCTCGACCACTTAAAGGGAGACAAAAAGCAAAAGGCCGCGTCCGGCACCTAGTCTAGTCTTCAACGTCTTCTCACCAGCGCGGAGCTAAGTGCTACCACTGGGCGCGGGAGGGAGCCCCCGTGGCCCGAGGGCGGCTCTCCGGAGACTCCGGGGCGTGCACAGCCCCAACTCATTATTATGTGAGAGTGTCACGGGCGGCGAGCTTGACAGGAACTGGGCCTTCTTCACAGGTATCGGTCTTGCTTCATATCGCCAGACGAGTGCCCCGCCTTGCGCCACCCTCTACCACCATTGACGGCGGGAGGAGACCAAGGACGAGCCAATGAGGTAAAGGGGACGCCAGCGGTTCCCCGGGTGACTACGGGTCCTCTACCGGGGGTAGGCTTCACAGCACCTCCCCGGCAGAGGGCCTACCTCCGGAAATGCCTTGCTCCATGTGCCTTGGGGTGGGGCCTGGCTCCTGGCCCCTCTCCTGCACGCCCCAGTGCCCTCCTCCTGGCGGAAGGGAGGCTGCTGAGCTGGGGCAGTCTTCCGCTGCAGTGACCTGAACTTCCTCTGACCCATGGTTAGCATAAGCTTGGTCCTCAGGAATTAGCGGTACCCGATAGCTGCTGCTGCCAGCGCGGTTGGTGAGACTTCCTTGAGGCTCCTGAAAAGGCTCGACTTATGGCGTCTCTTCCTCCCAGACTGACCCGAGAAACAAGCCAGGGTCGTCTTCCAGCGTGTATCCTCGATCCACCATGTGGGGCACGTAAGCCTCCGAGGTCGCCACCCCAAAGTCTTCGCCGTAGTGCCCATGCTCCATGTGGCCTGGCCTGACGTGTCGTCTTGGGGATGGTAGGGCGTCGGCCCGCCCGGGCCGTAGGCGGCGACGCGCATGCCTTCGCTCATCAGGGGTGGTGTTGGTGTAGCTTGGCGCCTGGCGCCGATGGTTGAGCTGGCATCGATGAAGCCTTAGGGCACGCCTGAGGATGCACAAGCGCGGATGGGCCCTCTGCATGATCCCCCCAGGGCCTGGGTTGGAAGCTGGACGCAGAAGGGAGGCGCCCCCGAAGCTGCGGCATTGTCGGATGAGGGGTTCCGGCAAACCCTTAAGGTTCAAAATCTGGGGTGTGCGCGAAGATCTTTCCTCTACCAACCCACGTCCCAACGCCTCGCTGAGAATCTTGACTACCCAATGAACAACACAAGGGACACGAGGTTTATACTGGTTCATGCCACCATCGCGGTGTAATACCCTACTCCAGTGTGTGGTGTGTGGATTGCCTCAGAGGCTGATGATGAATAGTACAAAGGAAGAACAGCCTCGCGAGGGGTGTTCTTGTGGTGGTGTGCTACTTGGGAAGGACTCGATCCTAGTTGCCTGCTCAAAGTGAGCCATCGTTCAAGATCCGTTCCCCCTACTGGTTTTTTTCCGTCCCTCCTACCGTGGTGGCTAGCCCGATATATAGAGGCCCTGGTCCTCTTCCCAAATATTGAGCGGGAAGGGCGCCAACAATGGCCATTTTGAAGGGGAACATCTAGTACAACTTATCCTGACTAAAGTTGGTCTTTGACTGCCAAAGGCACTGGCGATGACGCCATCTTGGGCTCCACGGTGACCTCCGTCCTGCCGCTCTGCTGGTCTTGGTCTCGTTGCACTGAAATGGCAACCTTTACTTGATGCCTCGGTACTCCGCGCCTGTGCTTGCCCCCTTTGCACCAAAGGACACTGGACAGGCAGGCGCTCGCCTAGCGCCTACCTGGTCTGGATCGTCATGGCTTGCGTCATGAGCACCTCGCGAGGTACCCTTGCCTTGATCTCTCTGGTTCTTCGCGAGCTTTGCCTGGGGATGCCGCTCCTGAGGAAGCCTCCCGTTGTCCGCCCCGCGAGGCTTGGCCCCCTCGCGAGGGTCTTGAGCTTGAGTCTATGAAGATCGGCCGCACTGGGCCACCACTTGAGCCACGCCGCAGGCCACAGGCAGGCAACTCTGGGGACCCCTGTTCCCAGAACGCCGACAGTAGCGCCCGAGCCCAAGGTGCGCTCGGACTTGGCTTAGCAAAGAAGCGAAGGGATAAGTGCGGAGCACCGCGGGCCCCCACAGCCTGCGGCCTTGGGCGCCGCATGGCGGTTGATTGGACGTGGGCATCTCCGCTTCCCCACGACACCTCGGCAACTGCCCGGCTGACAAAAGGGCTGGTCCAGGTTAGGCTTACTTTCATTGCCCTCATTCATTTTGCTTCAGATCCCTTTTCTCGCCCTTGGCCCCCTTGCTTCCGAAATCTTCCAGACCCGCCTCAATCTCTCACCCCCGGCAAGCAATGGCGCCTCGCAAGGCCCCGGCCGGGGCTCCGCTGGCCTGGTACTCGCCGGCTCTGGATCCCCCAAACATGTGGGAGAAGAATCTCGCCCTCACGCGCCTGATGACGGCGGCGCAGGGCAGCGAGATGGGGGAGACCGTGCTCCGGCCCAGCTCCGCTCAGCCAAAAGGCAAGGGGAGCAACTTCTATCCGTTCTTCATGAGTGCCATCATCGCTAGTCTGGTGCCTCCTTTCTCCGAGTTCTTCCTTGCTGTTCTCCGCCAATACAATCTGCACGCCCTGCATCTCCACCCCAACTCTGTCCTTCTCCTGGCGATCTTTTCCTATTACTGTGAGGCAAATGTCGGGGTGATGCCCTCGGTGGCCTTGCTGCACCATTTCTTCTCCCTCCGAGTTTCTGGTGCCCACATCTCTGCATGCGTGGGCTTTGTTGCATACTCCAAAGCCAATGCCATATCAAAGACTAGGAAGAGGATCGATGACTTCCGTAGGAAGTGGGTCATGATGGACAACGGGCGCATCCACCCCCGACTGGCGCTGCCTACGGGGCAGCCCCATGCCGTCGACACGTGGTCTCGCGCGAAGCTCGATGACCGTCGGGCGAAGCTGATGCTGGAGAAGATGAACACGGACCTGAGGCTGGGCAACCTGAGGGCGGCGAAGCTGACTGGGGTCATGATCCTGAGGGAGTTCTTGGTGCACCGGGTGGCTCCACTTCAGGCGCACGCACGCCCGTTGTGGAGGCTTGGGGATGCGGACGCCGTCCTCCGCCTGAGCTCTGAGGCCCTGGCCAATGAGGATCTGGCCGCGACCCTCCGCTCCTTGGTCGGGGAAGATGTGGCAAGCCCGGAGGGCGCTCCGGTCCCCTTGTTCCTTCACGATGACTGGGAGCTGGTAGTGAACGCCATGCCCACCTTCAACGGGGACGGGCTGGTACCGACGCAAGCTCCCGAGGATCTGGCGGCGATGGCAATAGTGGACTTGTCCTCCGACGACTCCGGCAGGGGGGAGGAGGAAGACGAGGAGGAGGAGGAAGAGCACGACTCTGAGGCGACCGCCGAGGGGACGGGGGAGACCTTCCCTTGGCATAGGTCCAGCGCCCACCATTCCATGCCAGACGACGACGAGGCCGATGCCCGGCAAGGGGGAGAGGACCCGCCGTTGGTCCCAAGGAAGGACAGGACGGGGCTGATCTCCGGAGGGTCTACTCCAACCTTGGGGTTGAATGAAGCCAGCTCCAGCCCCTCTGATGCGCCTTCTGCTTCTGAACCTCCCGAGGCTGATCCCCGCAGGAGGCTTTCAGGCTTCAAGCTTTGCCGGAGGCTGCTTGAGCCCGCGATTGCCGACCAGTAACTGCTTGACTTCTGCTTTGCTTCCCGTTTCTGTCATCAAGGCTTGACGTCTGTATTCTTTTTGCTAGGCCACCGCCTACAGCGAAAAGGCTGAAAGGGGCCTCAACAGCCCTGCTTGGGCCGAGCTCACCTGCTGGGGTTGCGCCTTCATCTATGGGAAAAGGGGGCGGCGGGGCTCGCGCCTCCCCCGCTCGGTCGTCCTCGCGAGGCTAGGAGTGACGCACTGACCTGCATCCAGCCCCTGTGGCCCTGCTGACTCCAGAGGCGCCCGCGCTTGACGCTGTCGTCGAGGCTGTCAAGGCTCAGAAGGCCCCAATGCCTGATGCCGTGATCACGCTGCCGTCTTCTCCTCCTACTCCACCGACTGCCATCTCCCCCACTCCTTCCACCATCTTGGATCGTGCTGCTGCCGAGCTGGGTCGGCTACGAGAAGATCTCCAGGGCGCCGACCCCCGCCTGGTGGTCGGGTGCTTGGAGTTGGTCTCTGGCTGGGTCCGTTCTGACGCCTCCATCCGAGCGGCGCTAAGCCAGGCTATGTCAGCCTTCGAGGAGGAGAAGCAAGCCACCTCCCAGGCCAAGGCCACTCACGATGTGGCTTTGGGTGATGCTACAAATGTCTGGAGCCACTTCAAGGCGCTAGAGGATGAGCTGCAAGGCCTGCGTGATGAGCTTGCCAAGGAGGTCTGCGACCGTCGGGAGAAGGAGAAGGAGATGATGGCTCGGGAGGCGGCCGTCAGGGATCGCGACGCTAAGCTCTCGGCCAACCACGGATGGTTGGAGATGCTGGAGCAGGCGCTGAAGGCGGAGAGGGTTGAGCTAGATGCCAAGGCGAAGGTCTTGGCTGAGGATCGGGTAGCTTTCGCGAAACTAGAGGAGAAAGCTCGCACAGCGCTGAAGACGCTCTACGATGGCGGCTTAGAGAAGCCGCTGGCTGGCGCCGAGGACAGCCCGGCCCAGCTGCTTCCCATCTTGGTCCAAGCACTCGAAGATGTTGCAGACGACAATCGGCCCCATGGTCGAGGCCGAAGCTCGTGTCCTTTCTTCCGCAGCGCTGACGCGCGTCCACAGCCACGTCTACCTTCGCGACCCCAATGCTGACCTGGACAGTCTGTTGGAGCCTGTGAGCGGCGAGCTTGCCCGCTACTAGGAAAAGGGCTATAGATGGGATGGGCACTAATGGCGCACCTGTCAGGTGGTGCTCCACTACTATATACTAATGGCGCACCATTTGGTGATGCGCCATTAGTGTGGAAGACACTAATGGCGCACCAGACAAACGGTGGGCCACTAGTAATAAATTTTTTTCATTTTTCCATACATACTAATGGCGCATCCGAGCGAAGTGCGCCATTACTAGTTCTAAGTAGTAATGGCGCACCAGGCAGAGAGTGCGCCAATACTGTATTCTTTTTTTATTCTTTTTTTGCAAAACTACTAATGGAGCATTGTGACTCGATGCGCCATTAGTATATATATTTATTTATTTTACTTTTTTGCAAAACTACTAATTGCGCACCACCTATAGGTGCGCCATTAGTAACCAGGGTTACTAATGGCACATTTGCAGGTGGTGCGCCATTAGTAACCTGGGACCCCAACAAGATATTTTGGACAGCCACACCTACCCACTCACTTTCCCCACTTCATTCCCTCCACCTCCTTCTCAAAGCTTTCGGCTGCCTCCTCCTCCTCACCTCATTTGCACCATAGATTCATCAAAATTAAGTGGTGAAATTACCTTTTTTTTGATAGGTAAGTAAGGGGAAAGCTATCTTCATGTTGTAGATCTACTTTTTTTCTCCCTAGCTCGCTCCAACAACATGCACATGCACTTTTTGTGGCCTAGCTAGATCTATGTATGTTTGTGGTGTTGCATATGTTTGTGGTGTTGCATATATGTTTGTGTTTGCAGGTACCGGTATTTGAAATGCGATAGTTGCCAATATTTTGCCGGACTCGGCGAGAATTTTGGCACTATGCATTCTTTTTGGTCCTATTTTTAGGGAAGGTCATGCCAAATTTTTTCTTGGTTCTAAAATATCGTTTTGCTCTACCCCGCAGGATACCATGGTCTGCACGATGACCGAAGGCATCATGAATAGGTTTTTGAGCTCCGCGAAGGCCGAGATGCTTCAAAAGAACGAGATGGAGATAAGATGTCTGTGTCGAAGATGCAAGGTGAAGAGCCTTATTGCGGACCCGGATTCCGGGCAGGTGCGGGACCACCTACTCTTGCGTGGTTTCATGGATGGCTATCGGTGGCAAGGTGATGAAGATTACTATGAAGTCGTCCATGGAGGGCGGGCAAGAAATGAGGAAGGGCAACAAGACAACCACCGCGGCGAGGGCGGGCGAGAAGACGAAGAATCTCCAGGACATGATCACGATGGTGATGTTGTACACAGTCATCATGTAGAAGATGTCGTACATGATGATGAGGAAGATCAAGACGAAGGGCATGATCATGAAGATGAAGATGCCGGAGGAGACGACGATGGAGGCTGGGTGCAGGACCCTCGTATTCAAGAGCTGCTTCTCAAGCAGACGGATAACGCAAGAGCTGCCGCCCGAGAGAAAGCCAAGCTGGATCAACTGGAGATAAACGCGGTTACTCCATTGTATGAAGGATGCAGGCCCGAGGATACCCTCCTGAAAGTAACACTCATGGCTCTGGAGATGAAGGTAAACACAAAATGACCGACGCATGCTTCGACGAGAACATGTCATTCTGGCATGAACGTCTTCCCAAGGGGAACAAGTGCCCGACCAGTTTCGAGGAGGCGAAGAAAATCGTGTGTCCTCTGGATTTACCGCACGTGAAATACCATTTGTGCATGAACAATTGCATCATTTATCGAGACGAGCATGCAGAGTCTACCATATGTCCGGTGTGCGGCGTCACTCGATACAAGAAGAGGAAGAAAGCTCCTCGAAAATCGGTGTGGTACTTTCTGATCACTCCTCGTCTGCAGTGGTATTTCGCGGACCCTAAGGTAGCAAAGCTCCTACGTTGGCACGCGGATAGGGAGGAGAAGAAGTGGGAAGATGACGGAAATGATCCGGAGATAAATAAAAAAGACAAGATGCTGAGTCACCCTAAGGATGCGAGCCAGTGGCAATCGTTGAACTTCAAATACCCAGAATTTGGGAAGGATCCAAGGAACATCGTGCTGGGCGCGAGCACCGATGGAGTCAATCCATTTGGCAGCCAGAGAAGCACACATAGCACCTGGCCTGTGTTTGTGTGGATGTACAACCTTCCCCCTGGTTGTGCATGAAGAGGAAGTACATTCACATGAGTATGCTAATTGAAGGGCCGAAACAACCAGGGAACGACATCAATCTGTATCTGGGGCTGCTGAAAGAGGAGCTAGACACGCTATGGAAAACGCCAGCTAATACGTGGGACGCCGCAGAGAAAGAATATTTCCCTATGAGAGCCGCACTGCTCACGACGGTGCACGACTATCTCGGTTACGGATATCTCGCGGGGCAGGTAGTCCATGGATTTTCTGGATGCGTAAGGTGCATGGATGACACAACGTATCGCCAGCTAGATAGGTCTTCGAAAACCGTGTTCATGGGACATCGAAGGTGGCTTCGCGATGATGACCCGTGGAGGAAACGCAAGGATCTGTTCGATGGTGAAACCGAGCCCCGAAAACGCCCGCGTACGAGGAGCAGCGAGGAAATAGACGAGGTGTTGAAAAATTGGAAAGATTGCCCACTGCCGGGAAAGAAGCAAAAGGCGCCAGAGCCGGGAAAGAAGCAAAAGGCGCCAGAGCCGTTGCTGAAGGTATGGAAAACGAGGTCTGTTTTCTGGGACTTGTCGTACTGGAAGATCCACCGCGTGCCTCACAGCCTTGATGCCATGCATATCACGAAGAACGTGTGCGAGAGTCTGCTTGGTACCCTGCTCAACATGCCAGAGAGGACCAAAGATGGGCCGAAAGCAAGGGCAGAATTGAAATCAATGGGTATCAGGCAGGAGCTTCACGCTAATGATGATGATGATTGTGACGCCCCGAGACCGACGCTCCAGAAGACTTCCAGCTATTCCGAGTTTCGCCGTGTGTTTCTTTTGTGCTTTCTCTTTTATTTTTGCATTGCATCATGTCATCATGCCATCATGCCATTTAATTTTTATAACTCTTCTAAATAAATTGTATGGATTTTTCGATCCATTTAAATTGAGGGAATTCATTTGTGACTTCTCTTTATAACATATCTTCCAATATTAGGGAGCTATATTTAAATGTTCCGTTGATTTGGAAATCACCATAACACACTTGCAAAATATCCCATGCCGTTGTTATCTCAATTCTTGTTCTCCAACCTTGCCATGCACTTCTTTTATCATATTCCGGAGCTCCACCAAAAATCCGAACATTTTTGGACCTTCCCAAACCCTCACTTCCAATCAAATCATTTGAATTTAAATTCAAATGAGTTTGAATTTAAATCTTTCAATCATGGTCTTCCTATTTTTCTTGGATAAAACTCATTTTTGTGAGTCCGGGAAAATAATCCCCATGTCCAAATCTTTCCCCTAACCTCTCTTTCTTTTCTTTCTTTTCTCTATTTTGTTTTATTATTCATTAGTGAGAGAGAGAGAGCCCAGCCAGGCCTCTTAGGCCCGACCATCTATGCCGGCCCAAGGCCCAGCCGCCCCCTCTAGGCCTCGAACCCTAGCACGATCCCACGCATCTCTTTCCCTCGATCTCTCCCTCCTGCGCCGCCACCTTCTTCTCGTTCCCCATCGCGCACAGCCAGTGCCAGGAGCCACGCTCAACCGCTCCTCCCTCCTCGCTCGATCCCCATCTTCCTCGCGCCTCCGCCTCCGCCCAAGGCCTCGCCCTTCCTTCTCCCCCGCGTCCCCATCGCCGCCCACCGCCGTCGGCGACCACCAGGAGGGCCACCCCACGCGTGGCCCCATCCTCTCCGCCGCGAGTCCTTCCCCTCGTCGCCTCCTCTGCGCCCCGTTGACCCGCGCCCGTCCGCCTCAGAGCCGGCCTCCACCGCCTCCTCGCCAGTGCTCGGCCTCCTCCCCGAGCTCATGCTCCCTTCGTCCATGGCGCCAGCCAGCCCTGCAGGCTGCGCCGTCGCCTCCTCCGCATCGAGCCAGGGAGTGGTGCTCCCGGCGCCCGGTCCCCTCGCCCCTTGCCGCCTCCTCCGTTGGTGGCGACCACCAGGAGCTCCACCAGGAGCCCGGAGTCCCCGCTGTCAAGCTCCATGCCGCACCCCTGCATCCTGCGACCGCATCAGCCGCAGCCGCCTCCATTTTTTGTTCCTTGCGCGAAGAAGACCCATGCCCTTCAACCGCAGCATGCTTCGTTGGGTTGTCTCCACAAGGCTCCGTTTTGAATCACTACCAAGGCGAAGACCATCCCCGGGCAGGACCTCGTGTACGACTACACCCGGTGATGCGCCAAGTCCCACGACGTTGACGACCCTTCAAGTTCGACTACCGTTGCCATGTACCACTACCGTCGCAAGAACCAAGACCGGCAAGTCCTAAGACCCCAAGTACCACGACTACCCTCGAGGACGTTGGCTCCGTAAAGTTCGACTACAACGTGTGTACAACTACCGTCGCCGTGCACCACTACTTCCACTACCGCCACGAGAACGACTACTTCCCACGACGACCCGTGAACGTCTACTTCCACTACCGTCGCAACATGAACAACTACTTCCACTACGATATGTACCACTATCGTCGCCACGTGAACAACTACTTCCCTCGACGATTTTGAACCACCCAAAAACGCATGCTTCAAAGGTATAACCCGAGACGACCATGATGAGATGCCCTTGCATGTATGAGATGTACGATATGTTTGCACCGTGCCTATTTGTCCTTGCAAGTTCCTCCTCGTTTGCCATGCCACCGACCCGTGGGAAGCCGGTAATCCGGGATCACCCCACCATCTTGCATGACCCGCTCACGTCACACTTCCTTTTGCACCAGTATCTCCATGAGCTACCGGAACCGATATGTTGCCGTGTTCCGTCAATATGCAACTCGTTGCATATTGAGCTCCACTTAAATTGTAGTGTTGTTTGCTTTACCTTGCCATGCCATGCCTCATTAATACGGACATGCATCATATTTGGTTGTGCATCATGCCATGATTATGTGATGGTTGTTTACCATGTTGTTTGCTTCTTTCCGGTTTGCTTCTCTCGTTAGCTTCGGTTTTATTACGGAGTTGTGAGGATTCGTTCGACTACGTCCGGTTGTCTTCTTCATGGACTCGTTCTTCTTCCTTGCGGGATTTCAGGCAAGATGACCATTACCCTCGATATCACTTCTATCTTTGCTTGCTAGTTGCTCTGTTCTATCGTTATACTGCGCTACCAATCACTTGTTTACCATGCCTCCCAAATTGCCATGTCAGCCTCTAACCTTTTCACCCTTCCTAGCAAACCGTTGTTTGGCTATGTTACCAATTTGCTCAGCCCCTCTTATAGCATTGTTAGTTGCAGGTGAAGTTGATGATTGCTCCATGATGGACAGGATTATTTTGGGATATCACAATATCTCTTATTTAACTAATGCATCTATGTACTTGGTAAAGGGTGGAAGACTCGGCCTTATGCCTGGTGTTTTGTTCCACTCTTGCCGCCCTAGTTTCCGTCATACCGGTGTTATGTTCCCGGATTTTGCGTTCCTTACGCGGTTGGGTGATTTCTGGGACCTCCTTAACAGTTCGCTTTGAATAAAACTCCTCCAGCAAGGCCCAACCTTGGTTTTACCATTTGCCTACCTAAGCCTTTTCCCTTGGGTTCTCCAGACTCAAGGGTCATCTTTATTTTACCCCCCCCCCCCGGGCCAGTGCTCATTGTGAGTGTTGGTCCAACCTGTCAACCGCCGGTGGCCACCAGGGGCAACTCTGGACTGGCCTACCGGAAGTTTCGACAATCCGGTGTGCCTTGAGAACGAGATATGTGCAGCTCCTATCAGGATTTGTCGGCACAGTTGGAGGCTTTGCTGGTCTTGTTTTACCACTGTCGAAATGTCTTGCGAACCAGGATCCGAGTCTGATCGGGTCTTCCCGGGAGAAGGTATATCCTTCGTTGACTGTGAGAGCTTGTGATGGGCTAAGGTGGGACACCCCTGCAGGGTAAATTATCTTTCGAAAGCCGTGCCCATGGTTATGAGGTAGATGGGAATTTGTTAATGTCCGGTTGTAGATAACTTGACACCAGATCTGAATTAAAACGCATCAACTGCGTGTGTAGTCGTGATGGTCCCTTTTCGGCGGAGTCCGGGAAGTGAACATGGTTTTGGGTTATGTTTGACGTAAGTAGGAGTTCAGGATCACTTCTTGATCATTGCTAGCTTTACGACCGTTCCGCTTGCTCTCTTCTCGCTCTTATTTGCATATGTTAGCCACCATATATGCTTAGTATCTGCTGCAACCTCACCACTTTACCCCTTCCTACCCATAAGCTTAAATAGTCTTGATTTCGCGGGTTTTGAGATTGCTGAGTCCTCATGACTCACAAGATACTACTACAACAGTTGCAGGTGCCGATGATACCAGTGCAGATGATGCAACCGAGCTCAGATGGGAGCTCAACAAAGATCTTAGTTGTTGCTATGTTTTGTTTCTTGATGATCAGTAGTGGAGCCTAGTTGGGACGATCAGGGACCTAGCAGTTGGGTTATCTTCTTTTCTTTTGGTTTCGTCCGTAGTCGGACTATGTGTGTACTCTGAATGATGTATGATTTATTACATGTTCATTGTGTGAAGTGGCGATTGTAAGCCAACTCTTTATCCCATTCTTGTTCATTACATGGGATTGTGTGAAGATGACCCTTCTTGCGACAAAACCACAATGCGGTTATGCCTCTAACTCGTGCTTCGACACGTGGGAGATATAGCCGCATCGTGGGTGTTACAAGTTGGTAATCAGAGCCATCCCTGACTTAGGAGCCCCCTGCTTGATTGTTTGCTAGTGTTGTTGAGTCTAGAACAAAAATGTTTTGAGTCTTAGGATTATATATATCGGAGAGTAGGATTCTTTTTACTCCTCAGTCCCTTCGTCGCTCTGGTGAGGTCTCCTGACGTAGATGTTTTGACTTTCCTCTCCTCAAATTTCACTAAAATTTCTTTTAGGATCACGCGGGTATTTTGGAATCGTTCCGATGGTTTTGTGACGAGAACATTGTTCTTGATGCCTCCTGTCTATTATGTGGCATTGACCCGGGGAGTTGAGCTCTGAGGTGTTGTTGTCACAATTTTATCGTTGCAGTTCTGGAATACCTGAGTTTTGCCGACATCGAAAATCTCTTTTATGCAGTTGTTGGTGAGATAACCTCGACGCCACCCAGTACTGGGGCGGGAGTTCGGGAGTATTGCCATAGCTCGTATAATGGATGCTTTTCGAAGGTTGAGGTACATGATTTCCGAAGGTTTCTCGGTTATGTGTTGACGGATGGATACAGCTTGGATGTAGGAATTGTTAGTTTTGGGTGAGATATATATTGCTTCCCATGTATCCCCAACACCAGATTGCATAACCAGAAAGTTTCGGGAGTTTTATAGGTGAGAATTCAAGTAGCTCCTAGAATATCTTTTCGACAGATGCATGATATGAGATTGGGGTTCGACGTCTAGTGGTCCGCCTATCCACGGTCGTTTTTACAGTGGTCTCGTTGTGTCTTAAAGAACCCTTGGGTATGCTGGTTCGGGGACACTTCGTATGTCATGTGCACTGCCTTGTACATGATGGTGCTATACACTCGAGCCCGTGTGGGTCCCACCACGAAAACTTCAGACGAAATCTCTATCATATGTTTGTTCCGGCTTATTCTGCAAGCCAAATCCTTTGTTTTATTTTATATGTGGTATTCGAGTTGCTTCGAAGTCAAATGTTGAATCCATACCTTTCCTAAACGGTGTTCTCATATTGCTATGTGAATACTAATCCTTCTTGATCATCGAGGTAGTCATGTTAATTCTTTTCCAACCTGTGCGTTTCTCTTCGAGATGATCCCATCATTCTCCCCATCTACAAGATCATTTCCAAGTTTTCTCAACGGTGTTTGTTTCATCTGTCCCAAGTTGCCTTTGTTTTCCCCACCCTCCCACCCTTTTCTTCAAGGACTCATATATGTTAATCAAGTATGCATTTATTTATGTGAAGCCTCTTCACTCCTTGCAATCAATGTTCTTACCCGGTGATTTTCATGAAGTTGGCCACGAGTTTCAAGTTCATCATTCTTCATTCTCGTATTCTTCTCCGGTGGATTTACCTCAAGCTTTCGGTGTTGATCATATCCTTATCCTCGTTCAAATGCTATCCCATGCCGGTGCACCTCTTAATCATTCACTTCTCGATATTCCTTCGTTCTCGAGTGTTGAATATTTCTCAGAAGATTCATGCTTTCTATTCTTAATCATTTCTAGCTATTTCGAGGTTGTTATCTCATTCAAGCCATTTAATTCTACCGGTGTAACCTCTATTTCAAGCAATCCTTCAACGATGTTTCTTTTGAGTGGGCCCTAACCCACAGGTCTTTTCCCAGGATCTTACCTGACTCTTCTAATTTTTCCGGAGCTATTCCCAAATTCCTTTCCAAGTTTGACGTAAGAATGAATTTTCATCAATCATATTCTTTCTCCAAGATCGCTTTCAAAATATTTTCAGCGTTGGTTCATCATTTCTATTCTTCTTTGTTCCGAAGTGCCTCAACAATTCATGATGGTTCTCATCATCATTCACAACATTTGAAGACCGAAGAAGAGTTTCTCTTCAGTCCTTACCCCTTCCTTCCAAAGATGCGTAGTTCAAGCTTGCCGCCATCCTCTCATAATTGTTTTTTCTTTCGATTATGAGAATTCTTTTCACCCATCCGGGGCATTTCAGGAGTCTTTTCAGTTTCATTCTCCGGAGCCCATCTTCTCATAATTATTCATTCTCAGCTTCCAGTTCTCGTTCTCCAAATCTTACGGTGGTTCGTTCAAGATTTCTCTTCCTTCATTATCGTATAAATTCATTCGTTCTTTTGTTGTTTCAATCGTACCACTGGTTCCATCAATAGCTTCTTGAGTTTACGCTATATCTCTCTTAATCCTTTCTACGGTAATAAGTAGTATGCCAAATCTGTTGCTTGTCATCAATTTAAATGGTGAAGGATACGCATAACATAATTCTTATTCTTGTTTCATCCAAGTGATTAATCCTTTCCTTCGGAGTTTGTTCAGGAGGAATAAATTCTTGCTTTCTTGTTGTTCATCTTTTCTTTTCCGGAGTTCCAAGTTTTCTCGGTTATATCGTCGCGAAGCTCCTTCTAAATCATCGCAAGGCTTCACCTTGTATTTGCAACTTCTCTTTCTTTCTATCATACTTTTATTACCGGAGTTCTTCATGGAGGCTCTACATGGTGGTTCGTCAAGGATTCTTTTCACTCTTCAATTGTTCTTCAAGATTTCTCTTGAAGTTAAGATCAGCCAAGCTATACTCAAAAATAAACATGGTGCTCGACACATGTTTTTTCCTGAGGAGTTCAAGTATTCTTCTTCTTGCATTTCAAAGTGCTATTCTTTCTACCTTATCTTTTGAGATGGTGTTATGTCACTCTTGACAATTTCCTTCATGTTTCATGATTCATATGTTGTCAAGAATGAGGTATTTTAAATCCATTAATCTCTTCGTTGGAGTTATCTTGTGTCATATTTCACCTAAAGCCTTCCCTAAGGAATGTTGCTATTTATGGTGCTTATCAATGATCCAAGTTTTCTCCTATCCTCCTGGTGAAAGAAGTTTTTCATCGCCTTGGTGCTCTCACTCAAATCAATGGCTTCCTTTAGTGGCCGTTTGTCACCTCATGATGTTGAGATGTTTCCATACGGCCACTACAAGCTTATTCTTTTCGTTGTTGGTTTTCCAACAACTTCGTTCAATCCTTCTTTGCAAGGATACTTTCCAAGCTCATTTGTGGTAGAAGTTGGCATTTTCCTTCTCCATTCTATTATTCCAATGATCTATCTTCTATTCTTTCTTCCGAAGATATTGTGATGTTGCTCTCTTTACTCATCTTCTCGTATTGAGGATCGTGTTCTTTTTGTGCTAATCAATTTAACCGGAGTGTTGTGTTCTCATTCAAGTTCTTTTCATCTTATCAAGTCTTGCATCTCTTTTCAACCGGAGTGCTGTCCAAATTTGATCTTCCTTGTTCCTTGTTTATCTTGTTTCAACCAGAGTGGTTCCAATTCCTTCTTGTCCATTGTACTCGTCATTCATAGCTTTGCAACCTCCAAGGTTCACATGGTGTTCCTTGTTTCTATTTTCTATTGTAGTGCTCTCAATAGTGTTCAACTCCCTTGTGTTCTTTCTTTCAACTTTTCAACCTCTCAAGGTTCGTGGTTTCACTCGCCCGTCAAAGAAGCAACTTAGTTTTACCTCTTCTCTTCCTCTTCCGTTTCTCTCCGGTGCCATGCTAGATCTCGGGACGAGATCCTCTTGTAGTGGTGGAGTGTTGTGACGCCCTGAGACCGACGCTCCAGAAGACTTCCAGCTATTCTGAGTTTCGCCGTGTGTTTCTTTTGTGCTTGCTCTTTTATTTTTGCATTGCATCATGTCATCATGCCATCATGCCATTTAATTTTTATAACTCTTCTAAATAAATTGTATTGATTTTTCGATCCATTTAAATCGAGGGAATTCATTTGTGACTTCTCTTTATAACATATCTTCCAATATTAGGGAGCTATATTTAAATGTTCCATTGATTTGGAAATCACCATAACACACTTGCAAAATATCCCATGCCGTTGTTATCTCAATTCTTGTTCTCCAACCTTGCCATGCACTTCTTTTATCATATTCCGGAGCTCCACCAAAAATCCGAACATTTTTGGACCTTCCCAAACCCTCACTTCCATTCAAATCATTTGAATTTAAATTCAAATGAGTTTGAATTTAAATCTTTCAATCATGGTCTTCCTCTTTTTCTTGGATCAAACTCATTTTTGTGAGTCCGGGAAAATAATCCCCATGTCCAAATCTTTCCCCTAACCTCTCTTTCTTTTCTTTCTTTTCTCTATTTTGTTTTATTATTCATTAGTGAGAGAGAGAGAGAGCCCAGCCAGGCCTCTTAGGCCCGACCATCTAAGCTGGCCCAAGGCCTAGCCGCCCCCTCTAGGCCTCTAACCCTAGCCCGATCCCAGGCATCTCTTTCCCTCGATCTCTCCCTCCTGCGCCGCCACCTTCTTCTCGTTCCCCATCATGCACAGCCAGCGCCAGGAGCCACGCTCGACCTCTCCTCCCTCCTCACTCGATCCCCATCTTCCTCGCGCCTCCGCCTCCGCCCAAGGCCTCGCCCTTCCTTCTCCCCCGCGTCCCCATCACCACCCGCCGCCATCGGCGACCCCCAGAATGGCCACCCCGCCTGTGGCCCCATCCTCTCCGCCGTGAGTCCTTCCCCTCGTCGCCTCCTCTGCGCCCCGTTGACCCGCGCCCGTCCGCCTCGGAGCCGGCCTCCACCGCCTCCTCGCCAGCGCTCGGCCTCCTCCCCGAGCTCATGCTCCCTTCGTCCATGGCGCCAGCCAGCCCCGCAGGCCGCGCCGTCGCCTCCTCCGCATCGAGCCAGGGAGTGGTGCTCCCTACACCCGGTCCCCTCGCCCCTTGCCGCCTCCTCCGTTGGTGACGACCACTAGGAGCTCCACCAGGAGCCTGGAGTCCCCGCCGTCAAGCTCCATGCCGCAACCCTGCATCCTGCGACCGCATCAGCCGCAGCCGCCTCCATTTTTTGTTCCTTGCACGAAGAAGACCCATTCCCTTCAACCGCAGCATGCTTCGTTGGGTTGTCTCCACAAGGCTCCGTTTCGAATCACTACCAAGGCCAAGACCATCCCTGGGCAGGACCTCGTGTATGACTACACCCGGTGATGCGCCAAATTCCACGACGTTGACGACCCTTCAAGTTCGACTACCGTTGCCATGTACCACTACCGTCGCAAGAACCGAGACCGGCAAGTCCGAAGACCCCAAGTACCACGACTACCCTCGAGGACGTTGGCTCCCTCAAGTTCGACTACAACGTGTGTACAACTACCGTCGCCGTGTACCACTACTTCCACTACCGCCACGAGAATGACTACTTCCCATGACGACCCGTGAACGTCTACTTCCACTACCGTCGCAACATGAACAACTACTTCCACTACGATATGTACCACTACGGTCGCCACGTGAACAACTACTTCCCTCGACAATTTTGAACCGCCCCGAAATGCATGCTTCAAAGGTATAACCCGAGACGACCGCGATGAGATGCCCTTGCATGTATGAGATGTACGATATGTTTGCACCGTGCCCGTTTGTCCTTGCAAGTTCCTCCTCATTTGCCATGCCGTCGACCCGTGGGAACCCGGTAATCCGGGATCACCTCACCATCTTGCATGACCCGCTCACGTCACACTTCCTTTTGCACCAGTATCTCCATGAGCTACCGAAACCGATATGTTGCCGTGGCATCATTTTCGGATATGTTGCCGTGGCATCATTTTCGGATATGTTGCCGTGGCACCATTTTTGTTTCGCCGCCGTGGCACCCTTTTAGTTCTGCCATGGTGATCAAATGCTTCATAACATGCTCATGTCAACGTTTTCATAAAATTGCATAAACTTGTATATGTCATCCGCATCATGATAACAACATTTAAAATGTTTAAAATTGTGTTTGCATTAAACTACTAAATGACATGGGGACTTTCCAGAATTGTTGTTTGTTATTTCCGGCCTCACTTAAACTTGCCTAAATAGTTAGTTCAATTATGCTTCACCTCTTGCCATGTTTAACAACATTTAATATTGTTGGGTACATAACCGAGAGAGAACTAAATAATTGATGTGGTGTTCCGTCAATATGCAACTCGTTGCATATTGAGCTCCACTTAAATTGTAGTGTTGTTTGCTTTACCTTGCCATGCCATACCTCATTAAACCGGACATGCATCATATTTGGTTGTGCATCATGCCATGATTATGTGATGGTTGTTTACCATGTTGTTTGCTTCTTTCCGGTTTGCTTCTCTCGTTAGCTTCGGTTTCGTTACGGAGTTGTGAGGATTCGTTCGACTACGTCCGGTTGTCTTCTTCATGGACTCGTTCTTCTTCCTTGTGGGGTTTCAGGCAAGATGACCATTACCCTCGATATCACTTTTATCTTTTCTTGCTAGTTGCTCCGTTCTATCGCTATACTGCGCTACCTATCACTTGTTTACCATGCCTCCCAAATTGCCATGTCAGCCTCTAACCTTTTCACCCTTCCTAGCAAACCGTTGTTTGGCTATGTTACCGCTTTGCTCAGCCCCTCTTATAGCATTGTTAGTTGCAGGTGAAGTTGAAGATTGCTCCATGATGGACAGGATTATTTTGGGATATCACAATATCTCTTATTTAATTAATGCATCTACATACTTGGTAAAGGGTGGAAGACTCGGCCTTATGCCTGGTGTTTTGTTCCACTCTTGCCGCCCTAGTTTCCGTCATACCGGTGTTATGTTCCCAGATTTTGCATTCCTTACGTGGTTGGGTGATTTATGGGACCCCCTTGACAGTTCGCTTTGAATAAATCTCCTCCAGCAAGGCCCAACCTTGGTTTTACCATTTGCCTACCTAAGCCTTTTCCCTTGGGTTCTGCAGACTCAAGGGTCATCTTTATTTTACCCCCGCGGGCCAGTGCTCGTCGTGAGTGTTGGTCCAACCTGTCAACCGCCGATGGCCACCAGGGGCAACTCTGGGCTGGCCTACCGGAAGTTTGGACAATCCGGTGTGCCTTGAGAACGAGATATGTGCAGCTCCTATCGGGATTTGTCGGCACAGCGGGAGGCTTTGCTGGTCTTGTTTTAACATTGCCGAAATGTCTTGCGAACCGGGATCCGAGTCTGATCGGGTCTTCCCAGGAGAAGGTATATCCTTCATTGACCGTGAGAGCTTGTGATGGGCTAAGTTGGGACGCCCCTGCAGGGTAAATTATCTTTCGAAAGCCGTGCCCGCGGTTATGAGGCAGATGGGAATTTGTTAATGTCCGGTTGTAGATAACTTGACACCAGATCCGAATTAAAATGCATCAACCGCGTGTGTAGCCGTGATGGTCTCTTTTCGGCGGAGTTCGGGAAGTGAACACAGTTTTGGGTTATGTTTGACGTAAGTAGGAGTTCAGGATCACTCCTTGATCATTGCTAGCTTCACGACCGTTCCTCTTGCTCTCTTCTCGCTCTTATTTGCGTATGTTAGCCACCATATATGCTTAGTCGCTGCTGCAACCTCACCACTTTACCCCTTCCTACCCATAAGCTTAAATAGTCTTGATCTTGCGGGTTTTGAGATTGCTGAGTCCTCGTGACTCACCAGATACTACTACAACAGTTGCAGGTGCCGATGATACCAGTGCAGATGATGCAACCGAGCTCAGATGGGAGCTCAACGAAGATCTTAGTTGTTGCTATGTTTTGTTTCTTGATGATCAGTAGTGGAGGCTAGTTGGGACGATCAGGGACCTAGCAGTTGGGTTATCTTCTTTTATTTTGGTTTCGTCCGTAGTCGGACTATGTGTGTACTCTGAATGATGTATGATTTATTATATGTTCATTGTGTGAAGTGGCGATTGTAAGCCAACTCTTTATCCCATTCTTGTTCATTACATGGGATTGTGTGAAGATGACCCTTCTTGCGACAAAACCACAATGCGATTATGCCTCTAAGTCGTGCTTCGACACGTGGGAGATATAGCCGCATCGTGGGTGTTACAATGATGATGATGATGATGATGATGATGATGATGATGTTGATGATGATGATGAGGCGAAGCAGGACACAGAAAGTCGTCGGAAAGGCAAAAAGGCCAAGAAGACTGGAAATGAATACCCTCCCGCATGCTTCACTCTAAGTCAGGAGGAGATCGAGCAGTTTTTCACCTGCCTCGTAGGAGTAAAATTTCCTTACGGTTACGCGGGGAAGATAAGCAGATACCTAGACCCAGTGAAACAGAAGTTCAGCGGGATGAAGTCTCACGACTGTCATGTGCTGATGACGCAGATACTTCCAGTTGCAATCCGTGGGATCATGGACGCGCACTTCTGTGAAACGCTATTTGGCCTATGCAACTTTTTTGACGTCATCTCTCGGAAGTCGATTGGCGTGAGGCAACTCAGAAGGCTACAAGAAGAGATCATGGTGATACTATGCGAGCTTGAGATGTACTTCCCGCCCGCATTCTTCGACGTTATGGTGCATCTGCTGGTCCATATCGTGGAGGATATCATCCAACTCGGGCCGACGTTCCTGCACAGCATGATGCCATTCGAAAGGATGAATGGTGTCATCAAAGGATACGTTCGCACATGTCACGTCTAGAGGGAAGTATAGCCAGGGGCTTTCTGACCGAAGAGTGCATCTCCTACTGCACGAATTATCTAGGAATCGAGAACCCCGTTGGTCTGCCCGTCAACAGGCACCTCGGCAGGCTCGCTGGATGGGGTCACCGTGAGGGTCACTGCGAAATGCATGCCGACTTTGAGGGTTGATTCGCCGACTATGAAAGAGCAAACCTAGTCGCGCTACAACACATAGACGTGGTCGATCCTTGGGTGGTAGAGCACAAAACCTTTAGTGAGAAGACGTACAATGACCGAGGCCAACAGAGGACGGACGGAGATATAATCAAAGAGCACAACTCATGTTTCACGCATTGGTTCAAGCAGAAGCTTCTGTCGTACCCTTTACATGAGGATTCTTCCATGGAAGAACAACTCATATTCGCCTTGTCACAGGGCGCCGAGCACAACCTGATGACCTATGAGGCGTACGATATCAACGGCTACACATTCTACACCGAGAACAAGGACATGAAGAGCGATGGTTATCAAAACTCCGGGGTAACAATGGAATCCTACACCGGTAACGAAAAGGACAGATACTATGGAAGGATCGAGGAGATCTGGGAGCTGAGCTATGCTGGAGAGAAGGTCCAGATGTTCCGTGTCAGATGGGCCAAGAGCGTCCTAAAAGAAGACCGGTATTTCACCATCATGGTTATACCCGAAGCCAAATCCAAGACCGCGGGCGCAAATGTCACCGCAAAAAAAGAGCCATGGGTACTGGCTTCCCAAGTGGACCAATGCTTCTTCATTACCGACCCACCAAAGCCCAGTCGTGTTGTCGTGAGGAGAGGCAAAAGGAAGATCATCGGAATGGATGGAGTAGCCAATGAGCAAGACTTCAACAAGTACGGCGACCCGAAGATCGAACATGACGACGACGATGAAGTAGCAGCACACACCACAAGAAGAAGCACGACCACCCTACCTAAAGGATGTCCGTTCCACAGAAGAACTCCATTTGCGAAAAAGAAGGGCAAGAAGATTGTGAACAGATAGCTAGCTAAGATCGATTTTATTTAAATCGTAGTCTTCATTTCTCGGGCACTTTTTGATATCATGAATATTTTTAAATTTCATGGGCACTTTTTGAAGTCATGAATATTTTTTCAAATTTGATGATATTTTTTCATATTCAATATGAAAAAATATTGAATATTCATGAGGACACTCGATCTCGATCCCCCTCCCTCTTGATAGCTATCCGATCCCCCTCGCCAGATCCCCCTCGCCGCCGAGCACCCCCCGCACCCTCCCCGCTCCACCGCCGCCGCTGACCCCCCCGCACCCTCCCTCGCTCCACCGCCGTCGCCGACACCCCGCACCCTCACCCACTTTTTGATGATATTTTTAAATAACAAATTTGATGATATTTTCAAATAAGAAATTTGAAGATATTTTCAATTAAAAAAATTGATGATATTTTCAAAAAAAAATTGATGATATTTGATGATATCTTCTATTCTAGTCCTCATGAAAATAACAAATTTGATAAAAAAATTATTAGATGCAACAAGAAATAATGAATAAAAAGTTACTAATGGCGCACCCTAGGTGGGTGCACCATTGCTATCAGAAAAAAAAGTTACTAATGGCGCACCACAGGAGGGTGCGCCATTGCTATCAGAAAAAAAACTACTAATGGCGCACCACAGGGTGGTGCGCCATTGCTATAGTGTCTAGCTGGATACCCCTTCGCCCGATCCCCTCTTCCCTCTCCCTCGCCAGATCCCTCTCCCTCGATCCACCGCGCCGCTCCTTCCCTCGTCCCTCCCTCCACAGTGCCGCCGCCGCCGCTGCCCCGACCCACTGCGCCGCAGCCGCCCACGCGCCCCCGCCGCCTCCCTCTCCCCTTCCTCCCCCTCGAGCCTGCGACCTCCCCACCACCACCAAATCTCTCTCGTCGGAGCTGCCCCTCGACAGCGGCTAGCCTCATCGGACACGCTCCTCGACAGCGGC
Source organism: Triticum aestivum (assembly GCF_018294505.1). Taxonomy (NCBI): domain Eukaryota; kingdom Viridiplantae; phylum Streptophyta; class Magnoliopsida; order Poales; family Poaceae; genus Triticum; species Triticum aestivum. Next base: position 162,664,961 of record NC_057813.1, read on the forward strand.
GTGAGCCTCCCCATGCGGCTGCTGCTCATCGACGACGGTTAGTGTCTGTCCCTCCCTCCCTCTCTCCCCCGCTCATCCCCATGCCCCCACGGGGCAGCGACCTAGGGTTAGGAGCAGGAGCTCGCCGCCGTCGCCCCGTCGTGCCGCTGCTGCTGCTTCTTGCGGCCGCCTTTCCCGCGCGCTCGTGCATGGACGCCGGGCCCCACGTGCTCGTGCGTTGCCGCCGCCGCCATCACGCGGCTGCTATTTCTTCCATACCTTCAATTCCTGCCATGCTTATCTTCAATTAACTATAGGTTTCTCAGATAGAGATATAAGTAATGGCCATTATAGATAGATGCGTGCAAATCACATGTTGTTAAGACAAGTCTAGGAAAATTATTTTGCCTGGTCCTACATGTAGCTACCATTTGGTCATACAAGTTGGTGCTCCTGCATATTGGTTTTGGTCCTTATAAATTGTTCAGTAGTGTTCCTGGAGGATGACTAAGGAATTAGTGCTCTGTTATGATTTCTTGATAGAATTGTTGGACTACTGTCCTATGTATTAGTACTGATTATTTGGGTCCTTATCCTTGCTTCAAAGGATGCTGGTAGGTAAATCGGGGGCCTTATTAACCAAGCTATGCCATTGTTAGCTTTCTTTTATGCATTATTTGTATACCATGTGATTTATATTTGAGGTGCACAACCTTTATGTTGTGAATATCTTGTCCACGGATTGTTCAAGTAGTTACAACTTGGTCATCACTGTCTTTACCTGACCTATTGGAGATCTTGTGAGAATTGTAGTGTGCAAACTGTCTTTACCTGACCTATTGCAGATCTTGTGATAATTGTAGTGCTCAAACTGTCTGATTTAAGAATCAGCTAGCAGATTTTGGTTAGCTGTAGTAGGAGAGTGCCTGCTGATTAGTGTTTATTTTCTTTTTTTGGCGCTTAATTGGTTATTTGTCTGAAGTAGTGTTAGTTCTGATCATGATTGTTGTGCTTATGGCTTTAGAAAATGATAAACTGTTTGAATCTGATAGGCAGGTGTCCTTTTAGATTTTGTTGGTAAATCTGTTTTATTCAATGGTTATTGACAGTAGATTATCATCCTATTTTAGGAAGGTCTATTCCTGCAATATATCATTGTTACCTTTTATTGGCAAATCATTTGGTTCACATCCTAGAATCTTGTTGGATTTGTAACTTGGTCCACTCAACTTCTTTTGTACCATGTGAGTCATCATTGATGAAGTAGTAGTTTAAGGTCTGTTGGGTGTACCTAAATTACTCTAGTGATAGGAGTAGTAGTGGTGGCCATCTAGTTGGACTACTACTGGAAGGACTTGCTCCAGATTTTAGGATTTCTTTTCTTTTAGGATTTATTTTCTTCTAGGACTAGGTTTTTATTATTTTTCTGTTGTGATTGTTTTTTGAGCTCTTTCTTTTTCATTTCCTACTATCCTTATCCTAATTATCTTAAATTGTTATGATGTGTGTAACAGGATTATATCTTGGATTTGCTAGTGGACTTTGGGAGTTTCTTAGCCAGCTTGGTGACTCCATATTTTTCACTATTTCAGCAAGTCTTTTGTAAGCATTAAACATTCAGCACTACATTTTTATCTTATGTGTACATCTGTTTGCTTCCAATTGCTATATATGTATTGTTGTTACTAAAAATGATGAAGCTCCTGTCAATTGCTATACATATATATGTGTATGATGATCCTCCTTTCCTACAGTAGTATAGCACTTGCAGTAGTATGGCACTTGCAGTAGTATGGCACTTGCAGTAGTGGTTCCTACGCAAGATACAGTTCAGATTTGAATTGTTTCAGAAATTGGTATGACCAAAGATGCTATTGTATATAAATGTGCTGCTGTAGAACTGTTCTTCATCTTTACAGTGCTGTTGTATAGAAATATGCTGAATTTTCTGCTCTAATTGTTGCTCAAAGAAATTTAGCAAAAAAATGGGGTCCTAGGAGACGCCGCTGCTGCTTGAGGCCCTTGAGAGGCCCTTCGTGTCGTGATGATTTTGCAGGTACCCCGAGAGGCCCTTAAGTTTGCCGGAATGTCGATTAACTTCCGTTTCAGCAAATTCGGGTACTCCATATGTCCTATTTTCAGCAAAGGTCATGCTGAAATTTTCTGTGAATTTTAGCATGACTTTGATAAAAATCGGACATATGGGGTACTTGCTACTAATGCATGGGCCGGGGTATCTTAGTACTTAATTAAGTAGGATCAACTGCCCCTTTATTCTTGCTGCATTAAACCATAGGTGGCAATAGAGCCAAGTGATTAGGCCCAACTTAGAATTCTCCTCAGCATCAATGAACCCTAGATGATAAACCCAACATATGTGGCAATAGAGCCAAGTGATTAGTGCCAAGTGATTAGGCCCAACCTAGGGTGCCTCGGCATCGATAAACCCTAAATGATGAAACTTAACTTAGCATTTAGGGTGCCTCGGTGTCGACAAACCCTAAATGATGAAACCTTGGCTTTTAGGGTGCCTCGGTGTCGATGAGAATCTAAATGATGTACGCTTAAGCTTTTAGGGTGCCTCGGCGTCGACAAACCCTAAATGATAAAAGCTTAGCTTTTAGGATGCCTCGGTGTCGACAAACCCTAAATGATGAGACCATGATCTTGTTCCTTGACAATAACCCACTTTTTGACCAAATTGTTTTCCTATTTAGAGCGAAACATGGCCAACAACGATGAGGCCGGCGGTTCGGGTGGCAAGCAATTCTGGGAGCTGTCCCAGGAGGTGGAGGAACAACCTCACCGCTATGAGGAGGCTGCGGAAGACACCGATCCTGACTACACAACCCCTAGTGGCGTCGGGGATGACACCACTGATGGTGCCGCCGAGGATGCCACCACTGATGATGGCGGCGCACACACAGATGGCAGCCAACCGAAGAAGCAAAGGAAGGACCGGCGCCCTAATGCGCTCTGCACCCTCAAGGAGGAATTTACTCAAGTGGACTCCAACGGGCATCCAACAGAGCCCAAACATATAGTCAAGGGGTACTCGCTTCAGCTCGGGTGCATTCTCCGGAGCACCGTCTCGATCAACACCAAGAACCTTAGGCATAAGGACCGAGGGAATTTGTGCAACCTCCTCCTCACGAAGCTGCACGAACGATACAAGTTCCCCGACGATTTTGAAAACACACGCCTCTCAGGGAATAAAGTGAACAGTGCCGCCCTCACGAGGATGAGCACGGCCCTGTCTACTTGGATAAGTGCGGTGAAGAGAATGATTGATAAAGGTGATAGTTATGAGAAGATCAAGGCGAAATATTCTTCGATCAGCGAAGATGACTACAAGGTGTTCAAGATCAAGTGCGAGAGTAGCGCAACCTCCGAATCAAGTCAGTGGGGGAAAGAAATGCGGGAGTTGAACTTAGGGGAACACAAACTCGGTCCCGGCGGTTACAGAGTGGCGGAGCCTATATGGGACAAGGAGGACGCGGAGCGTGCCGAGCAAGGCCTACCGCCCCGCTTCGAGAAATACAGCGGTGACAAGCAGACCAGGAACTTTGTCAGGGCCCGGTACAAGGAGGACCCGATAACAAAGGAGCTTACCACGGATCCGAAGACCAGGGTGCTTGAGCTTGTTCTAGTAAGGAATACGCCCCCGCGTAATTAGCTCCATATGGTTGCACTCTAATTAATCCCCAATATTTCTAAATGGTTCACGTTCCTTCTGCAGGAAACTGAAAGCAGTAGCGCGGGGTCGTTTGAGAGCTCCCCTTTCGACACCCCTTTAAATAGGGCGTCGAACGTAATGAACAACAAGGATAAGCTCAGTAAGCCGACGTCAGCTGGTCGTGTGGCCGGCAAAGGCTTGTCCACAAAATGGTCGTCATACTATACCGCTGGTGGGCGGAAGGAGAAAAAGACCAGCTCAGAAAGCCAGACGCGCGAGGTTGAAGCACTCAAGGCACAAGTGGCGTGGATTCCGGAGCTTGTCCAAGAGCAAGTGGAACAACAACTGGGAACGAAGCTCAACGCCATGGTGCCTACGTTGATTCATGGGCTGACGACGTGGATTGTAGGCGGCCAACAGGGGGCTCCCCCGGTTCCCAGCTTCACGGCCAGCAACTCGCATAGCGCGCAGGCGGCGCCATTGGTGTCTCCGGTGGCGCCATTGGTGTCTCCGGCGGAGGCGGTATTCGTGTCTCCGGCACCGACACGGGCATTGGAGATTAATGCACCCGGGTGTACGCTGGCCGGCACCTCGCCAGCAAGTGCCCCCTCCGTCAGTTGCAAGCCCGCTGTTGGTGGTGCCTCGACATTAGCCAAGCTCGACGGCATCACGGTAACTAAGCCTCTCGGCCGATGACTTGATCTCCTTGCCTTTGACTGGGCATCCCGGACGCCCTACATATTTTCGCAGGGTGCCGCTGATGTTCCTTGCACTCTTCTGGGCTTCGTGGGTGGCGAGTTGGTCGATGTCACCAAGGGCAGAATCGTTCAACTGGGCAACCCCATGTTCCACGGTAATCCGATGTCACCCATAGTGTATAGGGTTGAAGTGGTTCAGGTGCTGCCAGGCTGCGACGAGTTGTTACCTCCGATTCGACCCGCTGGGGCCGACAAAGAAGATGAGATGACCCTCAGCGCCTACGTAAACTGGCCCCTGCTTTGGCCGAAGAGCCAGATTCGTTTGGGGGCGGGGGACACCACCCCACAGACAAGACCTCCAGTCGTGTCGGCGCCACGCCATGGCAAGAACGCCGCAAGGCTACCGGACCTGCCGGACATCCCTATGGCACAGGATTCGGACATCCCTATGGCATCGGATCCGGACGATGACGACAACGACGACGGTACATTTACCAAAGTTGATAAGTACTTTGCCGAACATGGGTACGCTGACGAGTTCTGCGGGCCTCTTTCTCAAGAAACCCACCAAGATGACCGCGATCTAGCTGGTACAGTGGAGAAATCCATTTGCAACAGGGGTCGTCTGGCGTTCAGCTCTCAGGACACGCCTCCAGCTCCTGCCTTCACCGAGCCTCAGATAGCTGAGGTGCGAAATATTATCAGCCCCAACACGCTCAAGAAGGCGGTCTATGAGCAGAACTCGGTCCCATTACAGGAGATCAAGAAGAAGGGATAGAAATGAAAGACTAACAAGGGCGCCGGTGCGAGCCAGCCGGCACCGAGTTCGATCCGTGCTCAGCACGGGCCACCTTCACCTAAGGATATTTTGAGGAGGGTTCATGTGGCGGGTAGGGCGATGCTACCGCCAAATATGCTCAATGTTGCAACCGGTGCTATGCGGAGTCTGCACGACAGTGTTCTTTCTTTGGAGAAGCGGCGTCTCAGAGAGAATGATGTGGCATACCCGGTTTTCGTGGCCAAGGTGCCAGAGGGCAAGGTCTTTGTGGATGGCGACATCGGGGGTACGATCGTCCTGCGGTTTGATGACATCTTTGCTATGTTTAACCTTCATCCACTGCACTACACCTTCGTTCGGCTGTTTTCGCTGAGTATGGAGATGCGGATCATTAGAGAGAAGACCCCGGACATCGTGATAGTCGACCCCTTGTACATGCATGCCAAGCACTTGAGCAGCGCTGGGGACCGCCAAGTTGCGAGTTCACACCTTGAAGGCGTCATTCTGGCAAACCAGATAAGGATAACTTCCTTCTGGCTTACTTTCCCGAGTAAGTCATCCCTTAACCGCCCCGTAACATATGATTTCTTAGATTTTGATCGTTCTTTTTTTTCTAACATTCCGTGTTCTGTGTAGTGACACACATTGCACACTCATCCTCTTAAGCCCGAAATATTCCATGGCCACGTATTTCGACCCGAACCATAATTCCAAGATAGACTACACAAATGTCAAGAAAGTTGTTGATGATGTTCTCCCCGGCTACGCCAAATCTGGAGGCACCTTCACCAGGGCAGTTCGTATGTACGACAAGCACACCTTCTCACACAATACGAAGTTCTGCTACGCCAAGCAACCGCCTGGCGGTCAGAAGGATGCCTACTACGCCCTCCATCACATGCGGGCGATCATAAGGGACCATCATCACCTTCTGCTACCATATAATCTCAAAGATTGGGCCACGAGGTTGTCGACAATCCAGGACGTGGACCTCAGACAAGAATTCTTTCGCATCCAGTCGGAGTTTGCGGACATCATCCATCAAGATGTCCTTCATACCTCGGGGCAGTTCTTCCTCGGATATCAACCTTCCAACAGTGAGATAGATGGAACGCTACAAATGCAGGGTGACAACGACCGCTATTTCATGACCATCACGACAGACGACGGCTTCATCCACGCTCCTGTCCGATGAGTCGAGTCGAAAGTAGTGATGTGCAGTTCTGAAACATTGATTGGCTCATGTTGTAATTAAACTTTAATGAATTCGTATGTCTCTTTGGTTTGTACAGTCATTCAACTTAGATGTAATCGATGCTATTTATTAGTAGGATCATGGATCGTGCTATTAATGTCTTGCTTTTCTCTTCGATCCTTTTGTTGCATACTTACATATTGCTTATGTATTGTCTGTTGTTTGGCTTGTGCATAGAGATGCCGTCGTATGTCATGTACAAGGGTAAGGTTCCCGGAGTCTACGACAACTGGGAGAGTGTCGGAGACAGGTTCACCGTTTCAGTGGTAACAGTTACAAAGGGTACACCACTAGGGCGGAGGCCGAATCTAGATACGCCCGCTATCTAGCGGGAGAGAGGAGGGAGCATTGGAGGAACCGGGTGAAGACCAGTTTGATAGCGATATTGCTCATCGTGATGACCGCACCTCTCTTCTATGTGATGGTAGTTTAGATGATCGATATCGACTTGTAATGTGAAGACAAACTCGATACTCGCGGTCTTGAGACTTGTAATGTTTTATCTTTGTTCGGTCTTTTGAATTCGGAGACTAATATGATGAATTGTATTCGGAGACTAATCTTCTATTGTATTCGATGAATCTGGTGTTGTTGTGTGCTGCTGTCTATATTTCGTCCAATAATATATTTTGTAACATGTGCAAAAATCAGAAAAGTAAAAAAAATATTCATACTAATGGCGCATCACCTCTAGGTGCGCCATTAGTATGCCAAAGGATACTAATGGCGCATCACCACAGAGTGCGCCATTAGTATGACAAAGCACATGGTTACGTATGCCCCCGGGAGGCATACTAATGGCGCATGGTGTTACATACTAATGGCGCACTGCTTGGTGCGCCATTAGTATACCAGATACTAATGGAAATACTAGTGGTGTGGTACTAATGGCGCATCGGTAGTGCGCCATTAGTAGGCAAGACCGGTGCGCCATTAGTAGGACTTTTCCTAGTAGTGACGAGCTTGCCAATGAGGTCTGCGACCGCCGGGAGAAGGAGAAGGAGATGACGGCTCGGGAGGCTGCCGTCAGGGATCGCGACGCTAAGCTCTCGGCCAACCACGAATGGTTGGAGACGCTGGAGCAGGCGCTGAAGGCGGAGAGGGTTGAGCTAGACGCCAAGGCAAAGGTCTTGGCTGAGGATCGGGTAGCCTTCGCGAAACTAGAGGAGAAAGCTCGCGCAGCGCTGAAGACGGTCTACGATGGCGGCTTAGAGAAGCCGCTGGCTAGCGCCGAGGACAGCCCCGCCGAGCTGCTTCCCATCTTGGTCCAGGCACTCGAAGATGTTGCGGATGGCATCGGCCCCATGGTCGAGGTCGAAGCTCGCGTCCTTTCTTCCGCAGCGCTGACGCGCGTCCTCAGCCATGTCTACCTTCGCGACCCCAACACCGACCTGGACAGTCTGTTGGAGCCTGTGAGCGGCGAGCTTTCCGCTGCTGCTGCTGAGGCTGTGAAGGGCCGGGCGGAGTCCTTGCTGGCGAAGTTCCGCGCCTTCAGCACCGAGCCCAAGCGAGGTTCCGCCGGCCCCGCGGCTTCCAGGGGTGGGGCTGAGAAGCGCAACCCCGCCATGAGCGGCGTTGCTGCCCAAGGGTGACCTCCTCGCGGCTTCTGTCCTGTTCCAACTCCTGCAACATGCACTGTGCCTCGTGGAGGCATTTAAACTTGTACTTGACATCGTGAGAACAATTTATGTCTATAATCTTTGCTTCTGAATTTCTAGGATTTGCAGTTTTCCTTCCTATTTGCTTTGTGTTCTACGTCGGCAGGGCCCGGCCCCGCGCATACCTCAGCCGCCATTAGCCCCGACCGGATCACCAGGACGGGACTAAGGAGTGAGGGGATACGTGACAAGTTAGGCTCCTGAGTCGCGATGCTCAGGAGTCCCCCTTGACGCGCAAACAACAAATAGGGAGGGAGTGTAGGTGTGGATTTGTCGTTCTACGTCGACAGGTCCCGACCCCGCGCATACCTCAACTGCTGTTAGCCTTTCAGAACTAAGGGGTGAGGGGCTACGTTACCTCTTAGGCTCCTGAGTCGTGATGCTCAGGAGTCCCCCTTGACACTTGAACGGTCTTTGTACCTTGGCTCCGCTCGGGGAGGGGCGCGCAACGACCAGGTCCGAGGGACCTGGCTGGGTGTGTGCGCACGGGCGTGGCCCGGACGCAGCCCCCGTGTCCAGCAACCTCGCCCGGCGCTCCCGAGGGGAGGCATTGCGATGAGGCCAGACACTTAGCTCTGGGCTCCCTGAGGTTAATGGAGCCGTGGGCCGCCCTTAGTTTTTTATCACCAGCGCGGAGCATAGCGCTTCCATATGTGTACGGGCATAGCCGCTCCTCGGCAGTGTTGTCAGCCAGCGCGGAGCATGGTGCTTCCACTGGTACGTGCGAGGGGTCCCCCTCTGGGAGGAGCCCCCGGGGCATGTATCGCCCCACCCTGACACGTGGCTGGCACGGTAGGGCTAGATGAGGTGTATCTGGGCACCCGTGAGCTAGCGCGGGACTCACAGGGCCCTACCTCAAGGCGGGTTACGCTTGGCCCTGGGCCTTTGTTGGTGGTATGTTCCTGCAAGATGATTAGATGCAAATGCTCTACATCCTCGGGTCCCGGCCCTTGAGTGAGCTCAGTCGTTGCTGGTATGCCAGGTCGCGATGACGTGGGCAAGGCCAAGAGGTGAGGGATGGAGAGCCAGTAAGAGCCCCTGAGTCGCGATGCTCACCCCCCCCCTTTAACGCGCAAGCAGTTTGCATGAGGGGAAAAGAAAAAAGGGGGTCTGTGATAGGCAGCGGACGATGATCATAGCAGTTTGATCATGAAAGAGCAAATCAATCTAGATGGATGCGAGAAAGATACACGCCACTGGGTCAGGCCCGAGCGGCTTGGGGATGATGCAGCCCGAGGGGCGCCCCCAGCAAGGTAAACTAAAAATATTAGCAAAAGGGATACATGGCGCAGGGATAGACCCACGTGACCTGGGAATGATGCAGCTCTGGGGGCGCTCCCAGCTGAAATGGAACTTGAAAGATGTCACCTGATACCGTTGCAGACGAAGGGATGTTGGAGTAGCAGAAGCCGACCCTCACGAGCCCCCAGGGCCCTGAACCTCGGGAGGCTCCGGGGGTCCGGGCGGCTCCTCGAGGACCATCTCCATCTCTGCCAAGACCGCGTAGTGCCTGACCTCCTGAGCTTCCAGAATGCTCTGCACCAGGCGCCGATGAGTAGCGGACGCGTTCGGCAGGCCAAGAGGCATGCGAACATAGCTGTGAGGTGGGCCCTCACAATGTCCCACACGTGAAGGCGAGAGGCGCTCCTGTGCCGCGGCTCTGTTGAGCCATGGTATGTCAATGCAGACGCGCAGCCCGCCATCCTCGCCTGGATGGGGAGCTACGCCGGGTAAGCGGCGGCTGCCGCGCATGACTCTCGATTCCTGAAGCTCCTAAGTGACTTTAGTGATGAACTCCTGAGGGTTGGGTCCTTCTTGCCTCATGCCTTCCTGCGGGAAACGTGTTGTAAAGCACGCCTCCAAGTGGTGCCCGAGCGCCTCCCTCGTGATCTTGGCAAGGTTAGTGGCCCTCCAGGAGAGAGCCCCCGAGCCTTGCTTGAGGAGGGTGTCGGGCGCGCCTTCCTATGCGATGGAGGGAGGTGCCCCTTGAACGGGCGCGGATCCTGGCGCCATGCCACCGGAGGTGCCTGCCTCCTAAGGTCTCTGGCCAGGTGATGTCTTCTTCTTCATGGGAGCCGCCTCGGGAAGGCTCCCGCTCTTGCGATCTGGGTCTTCGATTGATGTGGCTTGGAAGGCGCGCTCGAGAGAGCACGCCGCATATTTTTCCTCGCATGGGACCGTGATGACTCCATCGCTTCCTGGCATCTTGAGGACATTGTAGGCATGGTGAGTCACTGCCATGAACTTGGCCAGGGCTGGATACCCAAGGATGGCGTTGTAGGGCAGGCGAATGTGGGCGATGTCGAAGTTGATGAGCTGAGTGCGGTAGTTCTTGCGCTGTCCGAAGGTGACAGGGAGGCGGACCTGCCCTATTGGGATGGTAGAAACATTAGTGACTCCTGAGAAAGGCTTGGTTGGATGAAGCTGATCATACGGCACTTGGAGATTGTTGAATGTTTAGACGGACAGGACGTTGAGTCCTGCACTGCCATTGATGAGGGTCCTGGTGACCTGCACATTGCTGATGACTAGGGAGCAGAGCATGGGGAGGACCCCGACTGTCGCTGCGCACTTGAGTTGATCCATTGAGCTGAATGTGATGGCACACGTGGACCGCTTGAGAGGGCGTGTGGCATCCAGCTTTGGGACGACTGCATTCACCTCGCGAGCAAACTGCTTGAAGATGCGCTGAGAGGCCGGGGCCTGGGCACCGCCCAATATGCAAGCGATAGCACGCGGTTCCTGGAAGCCTCCAGCCCCCTCGTCCTGATGCTGGTCTTCATTCCTCCTTGGTGGTGGCAGAGGAGGGAGGCCTGCGTTGCATTGCGGGCGCTCGTCACGAGGCTGATCCCTCCAAGCCCCCTTGCGAGGCTGGTCCTGCCAGCGGTCCTCATGAGGCCGGTCACGCCACCCTTGGCGAGGGCCACGATCTTCCCATCATCCTCCACCTCTTCCTCGTCCTTGGCCATAGCCCTGATCGCTGCGCTCGGGGCGTCGGCCGACACGTCCTTCTCGTACAGCCCTGAGCTCTTGACATTCGTTGGTGTTGTGGGTGTGGATGTCTTGGTACATGCAGTACCAGCTGCCCTTAGATGACTCTGGTTGATCCCTGCCACGCTTTGTGTCTGGTTCTGCCGCGAGCACAACTGCTCCCTTGCACTTCACATCCTTGGCCTTGGACTTTTTCTCTTCAGGATCAGCGGCTGGGAGCTCGAGGAGGGAGAGGCGTCCCTCCTCAGCTCTTGCGCACTTGGTTGCCAGGTTGAACAGCTCCAGAGATGTGCACAGATCTTCGTGGATTGCCAGTTCCTCCTTCATCTTGATGTTGCGGACGCCATCAGAGAAGGCTGAGATGATGGCCTCCTCAGTCACCTTGGGAATCTTGAGGCGAGCGTTGTTGAAGCGCTGGATGTACTTCTGCAGGGTCTCTCTTGGCTACTGCTTGATGCAGCGTAGGTCAATCATGGCCGGGGGGCGGTCGCGAGTGCCCTGGAAGTTGGCGATGAAGCGGGTGCACATCTCGTCCCAAGAGGAGATCGTGCTGGGAGGCAGGTTCAGGAGCCAGGTGTGGGCACCGTCCTTGAGCGCCATGGGGAACCAATTCACCATGATTTTTTCATCTCCGTTGGCCGCTTCGATGCCCAGCTTTCTAGGAATTTTATGTGCATAATTCAAATTTGAACTATAGGCACATGCTCTAGTGCAAGAAAATGGGTTGAAAAATCATATGTGTGTTCTTGGGTACATGCTTAATTAGGTCTCATGCAAGAAACGGGAATGAACTTCAAACACCTCGGCATCGTGGCTTGGCTGCAAACATTGAGATACTTGGTTTTAAAATTCGAGTGAATCAAAAACTCATCTAAAATTCATCAAACTTGGCATTCTATCATGGAATGGCACTACATGCTATGGTATTTCTCGTGTCCAATTTGAGATAAGGTGCACGAATGGACAGCCAAAAAAGCATTTTGAAACAAATAGCTACCATGTTACCATCTGAAACGTTTGCATAATTTAAATCGTGGGCGTTCTGCTAACCATTCATGTGATGCCATGCGTCATACTTTTATTGGCTAGGAGGTGATGTGCGGACAACTGCTTGAGTAGACGGGAGGCATGCGGGTGCAGTCCACTGAGCTGGCTGACCGGGAGGCGTGTTAGCGGTCCTCCACTGCATAGGCTCAGCGAGAAGCGTGCGAGCTGTATGTTGTGTAGGCTGACTGGGAAGCGAGCCATTTGACTTCCATGGTCGTCCGTGTCGCTCCCAACCTCTCCATTAATGGTGCCCAAGCCACTGTTTAATATGAGCAGCCTTACTCTTTGCCTCCCATTCCCCTCTCACAGACCTCCACCAACGCTATGGCACAGAAGGGTCATCTGCCACGAGTCTTCCAGTTTGGAGAAGTCAACTCCGAGCTAGAGGAGATAGAAAATAAGGAGGAATGGGGCCTCATGGACATGGCCCCGAATGAGCTGGCCATAGTGAATGTTGCCCTCGTACCCGTCCCAACTCCCATCCCCACGCCCGCGCTAGCGGCCATCCCTGTGCAGGGCTAGAAGCCATGGGCATCAGCAAGGTCCCCGCGGACCCGCGCGAGCTCGTGTACATGCCAGCGCCAGTGTGACGCCCGACTGAAACATGCTATATGCATACACGCAAATGTGCATGATCAACCTGAGAGACTCATGGGATGATATCACAACAAAACTCTAGAAAATAAATAAAATATTACAAGCTTTACATAACAAGCCAGGGGCCTCGAGGCTCGAATACACAAGAGTCAGCGGAAGTAACAATATCTTAGTACAGACATAAGTAAAAAAAGGATGCCTTAAGAAGGCTGAGCAAAAAAACGACTAGATCGAAAAGGCATAGGCCTCCTGCCTAGGATGCTCCTAACTACTCCTGTTCGTTGGTGATCTCCATGTAGTAGTAGGCTACGTCCGGGTAGTAATAGTTGTTAGCGGGATCAGCTGGCTCCTAGCTTCGTCACCTGATCACATCAATCGGGTAGAGGGGAAAGGAGGTAGAAAAGCAACCGTGAGTACTCATCCAAAGTACTCTCAAGACTAACATCAGATCTAAGCTAAGTATGCATCGATATCAAAGGAATGAGACTATATCTTTGGACTAGAGTGTAGAAATGCCAGAATAGAAGGAAAGGCCTAGCCTATCCAAGACTAGAATCTTGTAGCATTATAAGAGTGCAGATAAGCATATATAAGTAATAAGTATGTAGTAGCAACGTCCAGAGAACCTTCCTCGACTCCCTGCAAGAAAGCGATCCCGGAGCCATCATATCCATTTAGTCTCTCTAGTTTCTAGTTCTAGTTATAATAGAAGGGGATACAACTCCAAGCGTCTGTTACTGTGGACATGGCTATTAGAATGGATATACTTCCCTGCAAGGGTGCACCAACATACCCAACACACTCGATTAACTTTGGCCGGACACACTTTACCGGGTCAAGCCCAAGCTTGGCTGATCGACACACCATAGTCCTACCTAGGCTCAATAGAGAGGCCAGCACGTCGGTCTACATCCTAAGCGCTCTGGGGTATTGGGCCCATCACCTTTTGCACTCCTGCAAGTTGTGTACGCGACCTGGAGGAGACCCATCCCCTAATACAATTGCAGGTTGTTCCCGTCCAACCGGGCATGCGCCGCTCAATCGTTGACATCCAAAGAGTTTATGAAGAATCGTACGATGCGGAGAGCCCATACTTATTCTTGCATGGTGGTTAATGCGAAAAGGCCAGTGTCCTACTCTGATCACATATTCAAACCCGTTAGTGTCTTGGGAGAGCGCGGAGACAATTAATGATCCACGATCTGTGGTCCCTTCGCCCCGTCTCACGGACTTACAAGAAGGGCTAAGAATGGCTGGTCGTGCCACATAATTATCTCGCGGGTACCCTCTAGGTCAAACTAACTCGCAAGAGACTATTGGGAACTCAGGTCCACCTCTACCGGGGTGGTAACGCATGTCCCTTCAGTCCCACGGAAAAAGTAACTCTTGCAGGTACCCTCACGGTCAACTTGACTTCACATTTCTCACGGGTAACCCTCGGGGCCGACCCGACTTCAACAAGGTTCTGAGGTATAGTCAATGTAACCATGTGTCCATAACATCAAGGCGAAATCCGAGGAATTACCCTCGATGGATTCCCACTCGATGTAACCGTCAATGTGACCTTGGAGGAATCACCCTCGAAGGGTTCACACTTGAGGTGTTGCATGATAGAGTCATTATCGGGAGTCGTGAAGGAGGAATCACCCTTCATAATCCATGTACAATTAGCTACACTATAGAGATATCATTAGGAGTGCATTACGAGGAATCACCCTCGACACTCAATAGTAGCTTTGTAGAGTCGTACAACTAAGGGGGTGTGGTGATGTGTTGCTGGACGTTGATCACGTTGATCGAGTCATCGGTGATAAAGCAGGGGCAATAGGGACAAGGTGAGGGATCACTGATGGATCACTAACCAACCTACACTCAGCATATAAGATAACTTGTAAGGTAACAATAGCAAGTTAGAAAATCAAGCTATGCATCAGAGTAGGAGCTATCTAACAATAGTATAAAAAATCTAAAGCAAGCATGTGAGATAAAGAATGGGCGATAGATGAATGATCAAGGGGGTTTTGCTTGCCTGGAAGCTCTGCTGCAAGTGGCTGGACATCAGGTGTAGTCGTCTACGGGAGAAGCATCGGTCTCGGGGTCTACCAGAGAGAAGAGGGGGAAGAAGCAATAAATATAAGAAAACAAATGCATCATGATGCATGAGATGGCAATATGCAATGCTAAGGGTGACCCAACGCAGTGCTACATGTTACAGATGGAGCGGGGAAACATATGGGAATGTTTTGCCGGCTCGAGGTATTTATCGAATAGACGAACTGAAAGGGAAGGTTCCATGCTTGAAGTGTTGGGGGCATGTTATAGGTATGTGGCTAGCATATTCAGATTAGTCTTATTTTTTGATCATTTTTCATATATAAATTATTTTCAACCAAGTTATAGATTATCTGTTATGACTTTTCAAAGATTTAAACATTTTTTGGAATTAATAAATTTATGTTAATTCAAAAACAAATTAACCTAAAATGTTATGGGTACCCAGTATGGTACCTAGATGTTCAGAACAGAGGCTGGCCAGTGGGTCCATTGACTGAGTCAACTGACTAGTCAGTAGAAGCTCACTTGTGGGCCCCCTCCTGACTAAGCAGGGTGACTAGGCCAACCATATCCACTTGAACAGTGATAGGGCCCACCTGTCAGTGATAGAGGGCTTAATCTAAGGGTTATTTAAAAAGGGTGGTTAATTAAGGGCATGGGTCCGGTTGCCACTGGGGTTAGCTACGTGAATTCGTGTTAGTGATGGCACGTTACCAACATTAACGAAGGCGAGGCCGAGCGCGCGGGCTCGATCATGAGCTCGTCTCCGGTGACCAATCGGGCGGTGGTTGGGGCCCACGTGACGCGGAGGAGGAGCGACATCGGTGGGTGGTGGCTATGCGGGTAAGAGCCGTCAGAAACAATGTCAACAACAAGGTCCGAGTGGCGGTGGCTGGCGGTGCTCAACAGAGTCGAGCCGACGAGCATTACTCCGACGACTAGAGAAGTTGGACGACGTCCTAGGGGATCCACAAGCACGACAACAATAGTAGGTCGAGGAGAGGCTAGCTATAGCAGCACCAGAGAACACGACAGCTGTCAGTGTACAAAAGTATGGGTACTTTTGTACCCCTTACTTGTGCACGGGTGGTCTCAGCCACACCTGCGGCAGGGCTTGGCGAGGCAGAGGAAGAGAAAACCCGAAGACTACCAGGACAGATACTCGCAGAACAAGGAGCAGAGGGCGAGTTGGACCTCCCCCGGCAACATCCTTGACGTTGCAATCCGCGCAGCACCAGCAAGCCCATCACCCTTGAGGCTGAGAGCTCTGACACCATTGACAATGTTAAGACCAAAATCTGAGGATGCATGCTTGGTAGCATGCAGATCCACATAAAGATTGATAGCCCATGGGTCCATGTTGGACGAGAAGACGAAGACCCCCGGGCAAGACCCTTGCCGGGGATGACTCGAAGACCCCCGCAAGACCCTTGCTGGGGACGACTCGAAGACCCCCAGCAAGACCCTTGCCGGGGACGACTCCAAGGCCCCCAGCAAGCCTTGCCGGGGACAATCGCTGTGTCGTGGCTAGACCCGCGACCGGCAAGGGTTCGCCACCTCACCACCACTCCAGTGCGACGGTCGGCGTGCCAACTGTGTGGTGGCATGCAGATCTTCATGGAGGCTCCACCATCGTGCCAACACATCAGCTAGTTAGCCAGCGTAGCACTGCATGCCTCGTCAGCCTAGACGCGTGTGGGAGCAAGGAGGAGCGGAAACGGACGGGATGGCTTCTGTTGCCGTCCCCGATAAAGCAAGAGGGCACGTAGGCAACACATTAAATGCATTTGTCCTACGGTGCCGAGCGATAAGCTCGTACACCATAGCTTGTCACCTCCTGTGTGCCACTGTGACAACCCCTTTGCGTATAAAAGGAGGCACAAGGCATAAAGAGAGAGGATTCGAACTTTTGGACCGGGCTTGCATCATAGCTAGTTCAAAAGCCCAAGAACACATATATCCAGACAAGCATGACTAGGGTATTACGCATCTTTGCGGCTCGAACCTGGGTAAATCCCATGTGGTGCTAACTGCTAGACCTGCTCTTCATGCAGCTAATCCCCCGCCGAACATAGAAGGGATCCTTGTGACCCCATAGGTGTTCGTTTTCCCCGACATCTTTGGCACGCCAGGTAGGTGCGTTAGTTGTGAGAATCTGGTCTATTAGTTAGTATAGTAGTCTCTTCATCGCCATGGCGCCAAAGAAGAAGACGATCTTAGCGATTGGCCCGTCCGGGACCACTGCATCCGAGCCCGCGCGAACGGGCAATGTGGCGGACACCAGTTGTGGAGGATATCAAGGTCATCCATGCCACCCTCGTGCGAGGAGCCAGGCGAGCTGCGTCGTCTGCAGCCGTGACGACGACCCGCACAGCAACAGAAAGCTAAGTCAACCAAACCATGACTAATTCTTTTATAGGGTTATCTTCCTCGATGGTTTCGATCCTTCTATGGAAAACCTGCACACAAAATGAAACTTGCCGCGATTGGAAATGCCCCTATTCTATTTCGAGTCCACTCAACAGCTTAGGTGTTGCACTCTACTAAGGACGGCGGAGTACCTTGTCGTAATCAACAACACCCCTGTTCTGCTTCGAGTCCGCTCGACAGCTCAGGTGACTGCGCCAAGAATGGCAAGGTAACTTGTTGGCATCCACACCCTCTGCAGGCTGCTAGGGATCAATCCTTCTAGAACCTGCGGCAAGGGGTGCACGCGCCGGCAGGCCTATGCAATTAAGCGTTGGGTGCAGAACATAAAAGGATGAACTAAACAGGAAGATAACATGCAATCAGTTCAAGGTGTAACAGAGTTATATTACATCAAAAATTGCCACGATTCTAACCTAAGATAAATTTTCTTGGGTGCGAACTCACAGTGTCAACAAGGAATGAAGCAGCTAATCCCGGCGCTGGCCCTCCAGCCTCGCGACTCCACTGACACAGCTGATGATGGGCTCGATGCGCTTCTCGAGCGCCTGACGGTCGACGCCCTCTGGCAAGCTATCAAGCGGATGAGCGAAGTCAACACTGGGGTTCCAGTGCGCAACCTTAGTGAGAACCTTGGTTAAGGCACCCCGGCAAAGCTTCCGGGACTCCTCGGCCAGGTAGGCCTCCCTGGTGGATTGGGGCAGCTTCAGGGCGTCGAGGACACGCTTGAAGAACAGAGTCAGCCTCGCGCTGTTAGTCACGTTCACCTCATGGGAGAACCGGAAACTTGGCATGCCCATGGCAGACAGCTGCGCAGTAAGCTTCTTCGCGACGTCCATGAGGCGGCTAGTCCAAAGCTTCATGCTCGCCACGAGATCGCTGTGGGAAGTGACAGCGGTCCGCAGTAGTAGCTGCCCGTTCGTGAGCTCCTTGGTCATGGTCAGCTCATGAGCCTGGGACTCCGAAAGCATCTTCTCCTAGGTCTCCAGCTTCAGCCTCGGATCAGCAATGGAATCATTGGCCTTGGAGAGCAGCTTTGTTTTTTTGGATATGGCGGTCTGCATCTCCACTAGGTCATAGAGAGTCTTCTCTCTATCGCCCTTGAGCGTGGAGAGCTCCTTTCCAAGCTTCGCCAGGTCTGCCTCCAGGTTCCCCACCTTGCCGGCCAGTTCAACCCTGGCAGCCTCTATGGCCTCAGCACCGTCGACGACCTCCTTTAGTTTGTTGGTGTGGTCGAGGACCAGAGCATGCAGTGATTCTTTGTGCTTCTGCAGCAGATCTTGAGTCCACTTCGCGACGAGCTTCACAATTTCTTCGTCCTTGGCACGAAACGTGGCGGCAAGTGCCACTTCGCGAGCAACCACGTCCTCCTCCTGGGCGTCAAGTGAGATGTGGTGCTGCGTCTGGTCAGATTCGTCCTTGGAGGCCTTTGCCTTTGCCTCCTCCTGAGCCTTCTCGATGTCGGCCTGCTTCAGGAGGAGCTCGCACCGACGCTCATCCAGCTGATCCTGAGCGGCCCTCAGATCTTGCCGGGCCTCGGCAAACCAGCCCTGCATCTGTGTGACGTGCTTTTGGAAGTTCGCCTCGGCCTTGTCCATGGCGGCCATCCTGGAGTCCACCTTCTCCTTGCGAGCCCAATGGAGAGCTTGGAGCTTGTGGAAGTTGGTGCTCATGGTCCTCTTTAGAACCACCACCGCTGACGCTAGGTTCGTTAACAACCTAGAGTCCGGCGGCGGTGAGGATCTCCTCATCGAAGACCTCCCCCTAGGTTGGCACTCTGGTGCTCTCCGCCCCTGGTATGCTGATGAAAAGATCATCACCAACCTTCAAGTACATGCTCGGGCTAGAGGTTGAGGAGGAGGAAGGCTGGTCATTGGCCATATCCTCCTTGGCAAGATCCTTGGCGGCCTCTCAAGTGGCCGCCTCACCGGCCTCCGCGGCAGGCCCCTTGCCGGCTTCCTCGGCAGCAGCCTTGCCGGCCTACCCGGAATGCTCCTTGGCGGCCTCCCAGTGGCGGCCTCGGAGGCCTCCCCGGCAGGCCCCATGGTGGCCTCTTATGTGGCGCCCTTGCTGGCCTCCTGAGTAGATCCCCTGGCGGCCTCCTTAGCAGCGATGTTGGCGGTCTACACGATCACGGCGTCAATGTCCACCTAGTTTGCCACGGGAGGATCTGAGACCAAAAAGGGGAATAAGGCAAGGCCAAAATCAAAAGAATTCTAGACAGAGAAAAGAAAAGAAATCAAGGCGACGATGGCAAGGAGCAGAGGTGAGTAACTTACCCGCGGCAAGTGGGGAGGATGCATCCCCCTCCCCGGCGACGTCCGTTGCCGGGATAGGGTCGCCAACACCTGTGCCTGCCACCTCCTCCTCCATGCGCATGGGCTCGTCGGTGGGTGCCCTTGCCGGGGACGCCCCTCTGGTCAACGTAGTCGATGGGGGCGGGGTGTCGGAGGTGGCCCCTACTGGCTCGTCCTACTGCTGCTCTCCTCCTGCGGGCCCGGCAAGATCATCAATAAGGTTACGCGCTCCAACGCCCTCTAGCGAGAAACAAGTAACAAACTTACGCTGGGGGCTGGAATGGGGGTTGCGCTCGGGGCTGGACTCCGGGCTGATGAAGATCGTCCCCGATGCATGTGGAGTGCTTGTCGGGGGCTCGTCGCCCGTAGAGGCTTTGGACCTCTTCGCCACCCGCTGAGCCAGTGTCTCCATGTCGCTATGAAAGACAAGATCAAGTCAAGGCAAGACAATCAAAATGGAAGATCAAAGGATGGATGGGGCCGCGAAATGCTTACTCGTCTTCCTCCTCTTCCCTCCTTTTCCTCCTCGGGCTGAAAGACCCAAGGTCATAGTCGGCCGCTAGGATGGAGCCCGTGGGGGAAGGGGACGGGGTCCCTGCACGCTTGGATCAGGAGGAGATAGCAGTCGTCCTCTTCGCTCCCACGGTTGTGGCCTTCTTTGCCACCGCGACATCTTTCTCTGCCGCCGCGGCCGCGTGCCTCGTCTGGTGCATAGGTTGCGCCTAGGCCTCTTGCCGTTGCATGGCCCTGCTGGACTGGACTGGCTCGCTCGAGCCGATCCGCTGCAGCATGCGTTTCTTCTTAGGGTCCGAGGGCTCATCCGCCTCGGATGCCTCCTTGGCCGGCTCTTTTGCCGCTTCTTCAACAAGGGGGGCCCTGCCGGTGGTGTCATTGGTTTCCCCGACAGGCCCCATCCACTCAAAGAATTCCTCTCCTCTTCAGCCTCTTCGGCCTCGTCCACCATGGCGCCATAGTTGCCAGACTCCGCGACGAGTGCTGCCTCGTCCGCCCTGGTGGCAATATATGCCGCCTCTTCATTGGTGGTGGGACGGTTGAGCTCTGTCTCGGCGCGCATGGAGCCCTCCTTCAAGTTGTCGAAGAACTGCTGCACTAACTCTGCCTTTGGCTCGTCCGAGGTTGGGTCCAGGCCATGGGCGTTGAAGAATGGCATCATAGCAATGATGTCAGTCAGGCGAGAGTTGTTGCTCAATGGGTGCACTCCTACCGGCAACCTGAATGGGTTGCTGGTCTTGCCGGTTTTTGCAGCCTTGACAGTCCTCTCAGCGTTGTCGTCCTCGTTGACCTTGAGCTGAAAGAGCCTCTGGTAGATGGACGCATGCTGCATCACTATGAAGTTATGTTTCAGGCCAGGGAGGAGCCTCATGATATCTGCTGCATTCTTGAAATCCCAGGCTGGCCTCCCCTTTTGATGCAAAGGGGCGATACGGCGGCGAATGAAGTCAGGCTCAATCATCTCTAGGGTGAGGCCGGCGGTGACAAGGTGGTGAATTCTGGTGGTGGCGACCATGAGCTTCTTGTCGTTGGGGTCGAGATCACTACAGTCGTTACTGCAGGCCGGTGGAGTCCGATGAACCTCGCAAAACAAACATGGGTCCTTCTCCACAACCCAGCACCACCGGCCCCGCCATTCATCCCACCGCTCCTTCTGGCCTCCCTCCGGATACACACCCTTGCTCGAAGCCCTAGGGATCCAAGTAATGCAGCCCGAAATGGCGTCCCCTGGCTGGATACAAGGGGTGAAGTAGTGGCGAAAGAGTGTCGTGTTTGGTGTGAAATCCAGGAGGCGGAAGCCAAGTGTGTACATGATGATGGGTGAAGAAGGCCATGCACGCCACATAATTTGGTGTGAAATCCAGAAGGCGGAAGCCAAGTGTGTACATGATGTCATTGAAGAAGTCGGAGAAATGGGGGCGGAGGCCGCAAGAAAAATAATCAATGAAGAAAGGATAAGTTTTCGGACCAGGCTTGGCGAAGGGAGCGGGGATGACCACCGTGGCGGGATGCCCCGTCGTCTCCCTCCCCCACAGGTACTGGAACTAGTCCCTGAGGGTGAGCGTGTCGATTGATGAGATGAAGAGGGTGTGTTTCTTCCGCAACCTCACCAGCTTGTTCTCCAACACCTTTCTCCCCTCGGCGGCCCTGGCCGCACCCTTGCCCTTGCTTGCCTTGAGCGCCGTGGTGGCTGAGAAGAAGCAAGGGATGTGGAAGCAAGGGAGGCGCGGCGGCGAGGAGAAGCAAGAACTCTGTTTTTCCCTCAAGCAAGAAGAAGCAGAATGGCGGTTCCAAGATTGGGAGGAGCAGAGAGGGTAAATGAGCAGTGCCCCTGTGGATTTCCCTTTTTTGTGGGGAAGGCGCGGGCCACCTCTTTGCCATTTACTGCGGGGTGACGCATGCGTGCCATGCCCATCCCACGTGCACCCCCCACGTCACGCGCTCGATGCGGGTCGTGGGGAAGCACAACCGATAGAAAGATCGCGACGATCCATCTCTACCACGCCCGCCCACGCATTGCTTTGGGCCTTGCCCAACTATGCCTTGCGCTTATGTGTGGCCCAGGCCCGGGGGCTACTGTCAGTGTACAAAAGTATGGGTACTTCTGTACCCCTTACTTGTGCACGGGCGGTCGCAGCCACACCTATGGCAGGGCTTGGCGAGGCAGAGGAAGACAAAACCCGAAGACTACCAGGCCAGATACTCGAAGAACAAGGAGCAGAGGGCGAGCTAGACCTCCCCTGACAACACCATTGCCGGGCAACCCACACAGCACCAGCAAGCCCATCACCCTTGAGGCTGAGAGCTCTGACACCATTGACAATGTTAAGACCAAAATCTGAGAACGCATGCTTGGTAGCATGCAGATCCACATAAAAATTGAAAACCCACTGGTCCACGTGGGAACCGAAGACGAAGACCACCGGGAAGACCCTTGCCGGGGACGACTCGAAGACCCCTGGCAAGACCCTTGCCGGGGACGACTCCAAGGCACCGGCAAGCCTTTCCACGGACGATCGGTGGGCCATGGCCAGACCCGTGCCCGACAAGGGTTCGCCACCTCACCACCACTCCACTGAAGTGGTCGGCGTGCCAACTAAGCAGACGCCTACGTGGCGGCATGCAGATCTTCATGGAGGCTCCACCATAGCCAACACAACAACTTGTTAGCCAACATGGTGCTGCATGCCTTGTCAGCTTGGACGCGTGTCGGAGCAAGGAGGAGCGGCGACGGACGGGATGGCTTATGTTGCCGTCCCCGATAAAGCAAGAGGGACGTAGGGAACGCATTAAGTGTGTTTGTCCTATGGTGCCGAGTGATAAGTGATACGTCCATTTTGCATCATGCTTTTATATCGATATTTATTGCATTATGGGATGTTATTACACGTTATCTCACAATACTTATGGCTATTCTCCCTTGTATTACAAGGTTTATCATGAAGAGGGAGAATGCCGGCAGCTGGAATTCAGGGCTAGAAAAGGAGCAAATATTGGAAACCTATTCTACACAGCTCCAAAAGTCCTGAAACTCCACAAAAGTCATTTTTGGAATTAATAAGAATTATTGAGCGAAAGAAGTACCAGAGGGGCCCCACACCCTGGCCACGAGGGTGGGGGCGCGCCCACCCCTACTGGGCGCTCCCCCTGCCTCGTGGGCCCTATGGTGCCCCTGTGGTGCCTATATTCTACTATATGAAGTCTCTTACCCTGGAAAAAAATCATAACCAAGCTTACAAGACGAAACTCCGCCGCCACGAGGCGAAACCTTGGCGGAACCAATCTAGGGCTCCGGTGGAGCTGTTGTGCCGGGGAAAATTCCCTCTGGGTGGGGGAAATCATCACGATCGTCATCACCAACGATCCTCTCATTGGGAGGGGGTCAATCTCCATCAACATCTTCACCAGCACCATCTCCTCTCAAACCCTAGTTCATCTCTTGTATCCAATCTTTGTATCCAAACCTCATATTGGTACCTGTGGGTTGCTAGTAGTGTTGATTACTCCTTGTAGTTGATGCTAAATGGTTTATTTGGTGGAAGATCATATGTTCAGATCCTAAATGCATATTAATACCCATCTGATTATGAACATGAATATGCTTTGTGAGTAGTTACGTTTGTTCTTGAGGACATGGGTGAAGTCTTGCTATTAGTAGTCATGTGAATTTGGTATTTGTTCGATATTTTGATGAGATGTATGTTGTCTCTCCTCTAGTGGTTTTATGTGAACATCGACTACATGACAATTCACCATTATTTCGGCCTAGAGGAAGGCATTGGGAAGTAATAAGGAGATGATGGGTTGCTAGAGTGACAGAAGCTTAAACCCTAGTTTATGCGTTGCTTCGTAAGGGGTTGATTTGGATCCACTAGTTTCATGCTATGGTTAGGTTTACCTTAATACTTTTTTTGTAGTTGCAGATGCTTGCAATAGGGTTAATAATAAGTGGGATGCTTGTCCAAGAAAGGACAGCACCCAAGCACTGGTCCACCCACATATCAAATTATCAAAGTAACGAACGTGAATCATATGAGTGTGATGAAAACTAGCTTGACGATAATTCCCATGTGTCCTCGGGAGCACTTTTCTCATTATAAGAAATTGTCCAGGCATTTCCTTTGCTACAAAAAGGATTGGGCCACCTTGCCGCACCTTATTTACTTTCATTGTTTGTTACCCGTTACATATTATCTTATCAAAAAACTATCTGTTACCTACAATTTCAGTGATTGCAGAGAATACATTACTGAAAACCGCTTATCATTTCCTTTTGCTCCTCGTTGGGTTCGACACTCTTACTTATCGAAAGGACTACGATAGATCCCCTATACTTGTGGGTCATCCAGACTCTTTTTTGGCGTCATTGCCGGGGAGTGAAGCGCCTTTGGTGAGTGGAACTTGGTAAGGAAATATTTATATAGTGTGCTGAAATTTTCTGTCACTTGTTACTATGGAAACTAATCCTTTGAGGGGCTTGTTCAGGGCATCTTCGCCCCGACTGTCGGTGTCACAACCGGCGGATCTCGGGTAGGCGGTCCCGAACTATGCGTCTAAGGCTAATGGTAACAGGAGACTAGGGACACGATGTTTACCAGGTTCGGGCCCTCTCGATGGAGGTAATACCCTACTTCCTGCTTGATTGATCTTGATGATATGAGTATTACAAGAGTTGATCTACCACGAGATCGTAGAGGCTAAACCCTAGGAGCTAGCCTATGATTATGATTGTTCTTGTCCTACGGACTAAACCCTCCGGTTTATGTAGACACTGGAGGGGGCTAGGGTTACACAGAGTCGGTTACAGAGAAGGAGATCTGACATCTGAATCGCCAAACTTGCCTTCCACGCAAAGGAGAGTCCCATCCGGACACGGGACGAAGTATTCAATATTGTATCTTCATAGTCCAACAGTCCGGCCAAAGTATATAGTCCAGCTGTCCGGATACCCCCTTATCCAAGACTCCCTCAGTATCCCCTGAACCAGGCTTCAATGACGATGAGTCAGGCGTGCAGATTGTCTTCGGCATTGCAAGGCGGGTTCCATCCCCGAATACTCCGTAGAAGTTTCCGAACACAAGGATCGTGTCCGGCTCTGCAAAGATAATTTCCACATTCCACCGTAGAGAGCATAGTATCCGACAAAGCACATGTACTGACAACTTCCGTAGAGTGACATCACGCCATGGTCCGGCCATTATTCGAACTGTTTTATTCTAACCAACTACCACGCATATTGCGATGCGGTTTCCTCGGCACGTCTTATCGAAGCACAGATCGTGTCCCCTTATTGCGGGATTCTCATCAATACGGGTGTGGGTAACCCAACCGCACCACCAATCTCGGTGAGTGGGGAACGAGCAGGTTTTACTAGGCAAGCGGGGAGGCGCAAAGTTTCATTGCCTCTATAAAGAGGAAAGGCCTCTTCCTTTCCAACCACGCCTTCTCCTTCTGCTCATCCATTCCCTTTCGCTTGAGCCCTAACGGTCGAGCATTCATCTTCTCCACCAACAAAGGTTCTCCGAAAATGTCCGGATCCGGAGTAGGAGGCAAGTGGATGGACTCTACCGTCCAGGAGAAGGATATCAAAAAACTTTGGGAGGCCGGGTAACTGGCCAAGAAAATCGGCCACCATCTTCCGACGGCGGGACAGATTGTCCCTACCCCGGAGTCCCATGAGAGGGTCATGTTCCTCCCTCATTTTGTCCGTGGGCTCAGGTTTCCCCTTCACCCATTTGTTCGTGGTATCATGTATTATTACGGGATCGATTTTCATGATCTATCCCCCAATTCCTTCCTCAACATCTCGATGTTTATCGTCGTGTGCGAGGCCTTTCTCCGCATCTCGCCACACTTCGGCTTATGGCTGAAGATCTTCAATGTGAATCCCAAGGTGGTGCACGGCGAGCACACCGAGTGCGGAGGCGCCATGGTGAGCAGGATGCCCAAGGTCACATGGCCGATAGGTACTTTCAATGATTCTGTCAAGGAGTGGCAGCAACAGTGGTTCTATATCACTGAGCCGCGCGACAAAAAGTGGGCCGTTGCTCCTAAATTCCGATCTGGAGCCCCTTTGCGGCTTATGTCCTGGCCCAAAAGGGCTTGAACTAGTCTTCGTCCTATGAACTGTCGGTGCTTCAGACTCGCGTCAAAGGTATGGAAGATAAGGTCATCAAGCTTGTTGACGTAGTCCAGGTGATGTTGGTCCGCCTTGTTCTTTCTTGTCAGCACCGAGCCTGCAATTTGTGGGAGTATGACCCGGCCGAGCACCAGACCCTGTGAAAGCTTTATGGCTCCTCATACAAGGACATCTGGAAGGTGCTTTTTAAGTCTAGCAAACCGTGGTCAGACTCCGCCGCGGACCGTGGGTACAAACTGTCTCGCCCTGCAAGTCCGGTAAGTAATCATTATGTTTCGTCCATCCATATGTTTCATTGGCATATCTCAAGGAAGATGCTCTAACGTGCTTCCCACAATTATCCCCGAGATGGACATAAAAGGCGGGGCGGATACACTGTCCAGCCCTGCTGCCAGAAGAACCAGCCGAACCACTTCTGACGAAGATGCTGGTCCTGGCGCCTTACGAGGCGCCAAAGAAAGAGGCCCATAAAGAGGCCAAGGAGACCAGGAGCAGCCTCCGTCGTCGCGGTGCTTTGGACACAAAATCTGAAGACTCCAATACCCATCTCTCCTCTGAAGAGGAAGAAGAGGAGGAAGAAGACGAGTCCCCCATGGGGGGAGGAAAGAAAAGGACGGCCTCCTCATCTCTGGAGGCCGAATTGCCTAAGAGGGGAAAAACTCCCCTGCCAGAGGCGTCCACTACGGCTACCGACAGCAGCCCGGAGGGGGTTCCCAGGGCCCAGCCCCTAGAAAACTCGTGAGTACACGAAATCCGAACACACCTATGCGCCCAAGATTATTGAGGCATAATAAATTAACTGGTGCCAAACTTTTTGCAGCCCGGCTAGGTCTCACGCCGAACAGTCCTCATCGGAGGATTCGTTGAGCTCAGATGCCCTAGAGAGCGGGACACCTCCGAAGGCCCCTTCCCCGAAGCTCGGGCATGACACTGAGGTGTCGTCCCAGAAGGACCTAGACCAGGAGGCGCATACCTCAGGGGCCGGATATACGGGGGCAGCGGTTCCCATGAGTGTCGACGGCGGGGGCGATCTTGGATTTGGCCCACAGCTGGACACAGTCCCGGAGACCTTTGAGGCTCCGGTATTAGGCATGCAGCCCCCCTTGACTAGAGGGGGCGATCCTGCTCCGCCAGCAACCTCTGTCCAACAAGAGGTGCAGGGCAGCGTATCGACAGCACTAAAGAGTGCTTCCATCGTCGATGAACATCGCGCCCTTATGGGTGTGGTGATTGAGAAGGTTCAGGATGCTGAAAGTGGATTAAATGAATCATGCAACAGCCTTATAAAAGGCTTGGAGGTATGTTTTAGGAGTTTTCAGAAGATTTGTCATAGTATAGATAGTAGCCCCTGTTACACTGTCCGGTGAAAGAGAGAAACGGACAGGGGATCAAATTTGCGTCCACAGGAGACTCAGTGCATGACATATATCTCTTCCTTTATAAACACGCGTCTGTAGCAACTTCCGCCTCTCATACTGCGGAAGTATCCGGACTAAAGCAGAGTCTGGAGCGGGCCGAAGAAGAACTTCGCCGGGTGAAGAAGCAGTTGGAGGACAATCAAGGTATGTCGAAACCTTATTAAGTTTAGCACAAATAAGTATTTATATTGCGTGCTCTAGGGATGAATGCCAAAATTGAGGCACTGAAGAAGGTTGTGGCCTTAACCGAAAAGAAGGCAGCCGCGGAGCAGGCTCTTCGCGAGAAGCACGAGGCCAGGGTCATTGAAGCTGAATGAGAGCTTCAGGAGGTCGTGAAGAAAAGTGAGACTTTGGAGCAGAGTCTATCATTGAAAGAATCCGAACTCCCCCAAGCTCTCCAAGCCGCAAATGATGCTCGGGGGGAAGCCCAAGGTGCTCTGAAGGACATTCAGGAGGCGAGGAAGATTGCGGCTGGTAAGGCTTTTTTCAAAGCGATTTATATGCAGTAAGAGGAGAAATTCAAGGTGACAAATTGAATTCTGATTTCTCCAGGGGCGTTTGCGGAGCTTCCGCGTAGCATATCTGACGCTGCTCAATTCTATCGAGCTGAGGAGAGGGGGACTGCGGAAAAGCTCTTCTGGTCGTAGTATTTGGCACCAAATTATCCGGTGCCATTTGTCGATCAGCTGAAGCCGTTGGTCGAACTGCCCCAGGCAGCCGAACTAGCCATGAAGGACTTGATTGTTTGGCTATGGCCTGCCGAGTCAATTCCAAGCAGTTACTTTGGGCTCGTGAAGCGCATTGTGAGTGCTTGTCCTCGGCTTGAAGTCATTAAGTGGTCGGTCTGTATAGAAGGTGCACGAATCGCATTTGCCTGCGCGAAAGTGCACTGGGGAAAGCTTGATGCTGAAAAGTTGACGCCCGAAGGACCGCCCGAGGGGAAGGAGCACCACAAGCCCGAGCTTTATTATGATGGTGTCCTGAAAGGAGCCTTCCTTGTGGCGGAGCAATGCACCAAAGACATTATATTTCCATGAAGACAATCATGTTGTCCTTTGTAAGGCAGAAAAAAGTCACCTTTATTTATGTATTGCCTGTTATATGGAAGTTTTTCCTCCTGCGCGGCTGTTTTATATATTAATATTGAGAGTTGGCCAGTCGTCGGCTTCTGCCCCCACGTAGGAAATAAGGGGGTGTTCGGGATAAACCTGGACACTCTTTGTCCCATTTTTGGGTCCTTAAAGGAGGTGTTCAGCATAGCGAACTAGGCAATTAGACTATAGGGCTTTATTATTCTCTAGACATAGGAACTCGAGTATGGTAGGCGCAGCCCCTGGTGTTCAGAAGACCGCACGAGGGGCTCTAATAGCACCTGATCAGAAGACCGATCCGTTGCACTCTGCATTTATTATGGCATTATGCGGAATCAATCCTTAAAGATTTTACAACCTCTCGAACATCTGACCAGCTCTCGCCTTATCATGACAGTTAGTTTTTGGCTTTCTCTACTGAGGTGCTTGTCCGGAAGAACCGGGACACAATCGCAGTAGTTCTCCCAGCGCTACCTTAGCCGATATATCGGAACGTAAGGTACCAAAACATGGGAGCCGGGCAAACCCAACTAATGACCCAAGACATGATTCGGAGCTGATGCATATAATGCTATAAGTTCGGGGTGTCGAGCGACCGAGAGGATGGCTGTACTTTGCTGCCATAGTATGGGTATAATGAAGCCCCTGGCGTTTAGGGCATGACACAATGTGCGGATGCCGTCACGACAAAAGGTGTCAATGAGAAATGACAGCAGGTAAGTGTCATGTAACTCTATATGATGTATGCGAGTGACACATTTTGTGCGTATGAGTGTGGTTAATGCTATAGTAAGAGGTATGATGGCGGAACCTATTGAGACCGGGCGGGAAAAAGCTGTGTCCGGATCCGAAGTATATTCGGATTGTCTTCTGGGGGGGTATTTATATATTCCCTCCTTGTGTATCCGAGATGATTCTACATTGCCAGTCCTGTTCTGCGCAAAAGCGAGCCTGCAAATAAAAATTCTTAGAGACATTTGTGTGTCATGGAGCGGTTGACCCGCGGGGTGTGGCCCTTCCCAACTTATGACGGAGTGCTTGATTGACGTCTGGTCGAGCCGAGCTATCCTGCCGAGAAGTAGTTCAGACTCCTTTGTTGGTGTCCAGAAGGTTGGATGTCGAATCAAGGTTCGATAAAGAGGCACAACTCGCTGCTTCAGTGGCGGTATACTCTTCGGCGCCGAGGTGGAGTTCGGCCTTGACCATAATTGTGACTATGTCACGTGGGCATGGTATTTTAAGCTTGCCATAGGCATGGTGTGGTACCGCGTTGAATCGAGCCAACGCGGTTCGACCCAGCAGTACGTAATAGTTACTGTATAGGGGGACAATGTCGAAGACTGACTCTTCAGTATGATGATTGTTTGGTGATCTGAAGACAACCTCCAGGGTGTTGTTTATCACGTTCATCGTGTTGGTTTGCGGAGAATTTTATTTTGCCCTATATTGCTTGATGGTCTGGGCTCCTCGTTGTCTTCATTGCTTTGAGACCCCTTTATTGTTGTCGGCGCGCGACTGGCCGGCTTGTTTGAAGACCCGGCATTCTCTATTGGTATAATTAGTTGTCTTTCCTGGTGTACCATGAATTTGACATGGGCGTCAAGTATGCGGTCCAGGCCGGATGAGCCCAAATTGCTTTTTTGAGGTATCTTTTTCCGCTGACCAGACTAGGAGCCACGGAATCTGGCATTGACTACCGTGTCTCAGGCGTCATCATTGTTCTTGTGACGCTTATGTTTGTTGCGTCGAGGTTTATGGATGTTGTCTCTGGCCTCTGATGTGCTTGGGGTGTTTGCTTTGTTGTTGTTACGAGCCAGCCAGTTATCTTCGCCCACACAAAACTGGGTAATGAGTGACGTTAGGGCCACCATGGACTTCGGTTTATCTTAGCTGAGGTATCGGCTGAGCCACTCGTCCCAGATATTATGTTTGAAGGCTGCTATGGCTTCGGTATCCGGACAGTCGGCGATTTGCTTCTTTTTGGTTAGGAACTGAGTCCAGAATTTCCTGGCTGACTCTCCGGGCTGTTGAGTAATGTGACCTAAGTCATCAACATCCGGTGGTCGCACGTAGGTGCCTTGGAAGTTGTTGAGGAACGCGTCCTCCAGGTTTTCCCAACTGCCCATGGAATTCGTCGGCAGGCTATTCAGCCAGTGTCGGGCTGGTCCTTTGAGTTTTTAAGGGGAAGATACTTGATGGCATGTAGATCATCACCGCGGGCCATGTGAATGTGGAGAAGGAAATCTTCGATCCATACCGCGGGGTCTGTTGTGCCATTGTATGATTCGATGTTTGCGGGTTTAAACCCTTCTGGGAATTCATGATCCATTACTTCGTCAGTGAAGCAGAGGGGGTGTGCGGCATCTCTATGCCGGGCTATGTCACTGCACAGTTTGAATAAATCTAGTCGGTTATGTTCGGCCTGGCCGAATTTGTTGTTAGAGTATCTGGTATGATGGTCATCGTCATGTGTTGGGGCGTGCCCCCGCGGTCCATAGATCGATCTTGGTGGTCCTGCTTTGTTTTCCAATATGTCTTCGCAGGTCCTGCGTATTGCCCCGAGCCATAGTGTATTGTCGTCGGGGTGCGGGCTAGTATTCGGGTTGATACGCTGTTTTATCCAGGCCACGAGGTGGCCGGTCAGCCTCGTCCTATGCTGGTAGTGTAGGCTCTACGGCCACCTCCTCGAGTTGAGGTAGCGACTTGTGCTTTGGGTAACCTTTGGTGGGGCGCTCGAGTCCGTATTCCTCGGCCACTAGGACTTCGGTCCATCTGTCTGTGAGCAGATCTTGATCAGCTTGGAGCTGCTCCTGCTTCTTTTTCAGGCTTCTTGCAGTGGCTATAAGCCGGCGCTCGAAGCACTCCTGCTCTATGGGATCCTCAGGCACGCCAAATTCATCATCGCCGAGGCTCACCTCGTTTTCGAAGGGAGGCATATAGTTGTCATCCTCCAAGTATCCATCTGTCGCCTATTCATCTGGGCTAACCTGCCTGTATTCCTGTTCGGCCTGCTCAAAGGTAGGCTGATCGGGATTGTATTCCTCTTTGGCACCATCCCGATTGTTTTCGTCTCCTGTGTCGGTATTGCTGTGGCGGGGCTTAGGGCGGCGCCAATGACGCCCATGCTTTGATTGCTTCCCTAAGGGGTTATCCTTTATTGCCTCATCGCCATTGTTTTCTTTGGGAGTGTCCACCATATATATATGTATATATATATATATGAGGAGGTGGCTGTCCAGTGCCCTGTGCGCGGTGGTTCCTGTTCTTCTCCTGCATCGTCGTCCATACCGTCGATGTCCTTGGAGTCAAAGTCAAGAACATCAATCAAATCATCGACAGTGGCAATGAAGTGGGTGGTGGGTGGGTAATGAATTTCTTCATCGCCTGCTTCCCACTCAAGCCAGACATAGTTCGGCCAAGAGTCTCCTGACAAAGAGAGAGACCTTAATGAATTCAGCACGTCGCTGAAGGGGGAGTGCTGAAAGATATCCGCAGTGGTGAACTCCATTACCGGAGCCCAATCGGACTCGATGGGCCCGGGCGGGTGCGGTTTGGAACCCACATCCGGACACAAGTCCGCGGGTCCGATGACACAGATTTCCTCAACGGCGGAATCTGTGTTCGGCTCTACCGCCGAAGAGTATGCAGCCTCCATGGCGGGGTCCCTCCATCCATCCTTAGACGACGCAATCTGCCCTGGATTTAGGTCCGGAGCTGCTGCAGGTGCGATATCCCGAATACTGTCCGACAGCAGATTTAAGTCATGCTCGTCATGACTGTTCGACGCTCCTGGCATAGGCCCGAATGCGTCGAAGATCAAGTCTCCGCGGATATCGGTCGTGTAATTCAAGTTTCTGAACCTAACCTGATGGCCATGGGCGTAGCTGTCGATCCGCTCCAGATGGGCAAGCGAGTTGGCCCGCAATGCGAAGCCGCCGAACATGAAGATCTGTCCGGGGAGAAAGGTCTCACCCTGGACCGCGTCGTTGTTGATGTTTGAAGGATCCATCGAGCCTTATAGCGGTGACACAGAGGAACTCTCAATGAAAGCACCAATGTCGGTGTCAAAACCGACGGATCTCGGGTAGGGGGTCCCGAACTGTGCGTCTAAGGCTAATGGTAATAGGAGACTAGGGACACGATGTTTACCCAGATTCGGGCCCTCTCGATGGAGGTAATACCCTACTTCCTTCTTGATTGATCTTGATGATATGAGTATTACAAGAGTTGATCTACCACAAGATCATAGAGGCTAAACCCTAGGAGCTAGCATATGATTATGATTGTTCTTGTCCTACGGACTAAACCCTGTGATTTATGTAGACACCGGAGGGGGATAGGGTTACACAGAGTCGGTTACAGAGAAGGAGATCTGACATCCAAATCGCCAAGCTTGCCTTCCACGCAAAGGAGAGTCCCATCCGGACACGGGACGAAGTCTTCAGTCGTGTATCTTCATAGTCCAAAAGTCCGGCCAAATTATATAGTCCGGCTGTTTGTATACCCCCTTATCCAGGACTCCCTCACCGACCAGTAGAGCAAAGAGTTGCTCCTGAACCTACTGAAAATGTTTACTTTGAGATTCCTTCGGGTATGATAGAGAAACTTCTAGCTAATCCCTTTGCAGGAGATGGAACATTGCATCCCGATTTACACCTTATCTATGTGGATGAAGTTTGTGGATTATTTAAGCTTGCAGGTATACCCGATGATTTTGTTAAGAGGAAGGTCTTCCCTTTATCTTTGAAGGGATATGCATTTACATGGTATAGGCTATGTGATGATACGGGATCTTGGGACTATAAACGATTGAAATTGGAATTTCACCAGAAGTTCTATCCTATGCATCTTGTTCATTGTGATCGTAATTACATATAAAAATTTTGTCCTCGCGAAGGAGAAAGCATGGATCAAGCTTGGAGGAGGCTTAAGTCAATGTTATATTCATGCCCCAATCATGAGCTCTCAAGATAAATGATTATCCAAACAATTTATGCTCGGCTTTCTCTCAATGATCGCACCATGCTCGATACTTCCTGTGCTGGTTCCTATATGCTGAAGACTATTGAATTCAAGTGGGACTTATTGGAAATAATTAAACGCAACTCTGAAGATTGGGGTTCCGATGATTATAAGGAGTCAGGTATGACACCTAAGTTTGATTGTGTTAAGTCTTTTATGGATACCGATGCTTTTCGTGGATTTAGCACTAAATATGGACTTGACTCTGAGATAGTAGCTTCTTTTTCTGAATCTTTTGCTACTCACGTTTATCTCCCTAAGGAGAAGTGGTTTAAATATAATCCTCCCATTGAAGTAAAAGTAGTTCCACCTGTTACAGTTGAAGAAAAGATTATCACTTATAATGATCCTATTGTTCCTACTACTTATGTCGAGAAACCACCTTTCCCTGTTAGGATAAAGGATCAGGCTAAAGCTTCAACTGTTGTTCGTAAGAGTAATACTAGGACTTATACACCTCCTGAGCAAATTAAAGTTGAACCTAGTATTGCTATGGTTAAAGATCTCTTGGCTAGTAATATAGATGGGCATGTTATTTACTTCTGTGAGGAAGCTGCTAATATTGCTAAACCCAATGCTAAGATACATAGACCTGTTGTAGGCATGCATGTCATTTCTGTTAAAATAGGAGATTATTGTTATCATGGCTTATGTGATATGGGTGCTAGTGCTAGTGCAATAGCTATTTCCTTATAAAATGAAATTATGCATGATATTGCACCCGCTGAGTTAGAAGATATTGATGTTACAATTAAGCGTGCCAATAGGGATACTATTTCACCATTTGGGATTGTTAGAGATGGTGAAGTCTTGTGTGGGAAAGTTAAATATCCTTCTGATTTTCTTCTTCTTGGTTCCACACAAGATAGCTTTTGCCCCAATATATTTGGTAGACCCTTCTTGAATACTGTCAATGCTAGGATTGATTGCAAAAAGGATGTTGTTACTATTGGTCTGGGGAATAGGACACATGAGTTTAATTTTGCTAAATTTCATAGACAACCCCATGATAAAGAGCTGCCTACACTACTAGGGAAAAGGCTAGCAGCAGCGCGGGTTTTAGGTGTATCAGTAGTGCGGGGAGTGGCACTACAAATAAGGCGCTACAGCTAACACATAGCAGTAGCGCGTGCTCACCAGCGCTACTTCTACACAAGTGTACCAGCAGCGCGGTTAGTGGAAGCTCGCTACTGCTAGTAGCTCTAGCGCGCTTTGCCTGGACACGCTACTGCTATCGCGACGCTGCTGCTAACTTTTATACACTCGCTACTGTTAATTTAAGTAGTTTTTTGTTTTTTTCGGCATATTTGTTTTGTATTTGAACAGGCTTTATAGAAGAATCTTTAGCACATAGAAATGTCATCATGATACACATACAAATGCCTGTGAGACCACAAATGTAATCATAGCATATACATACAAATAGTCTCATCATAATCATCATCCAACACAAAGTGGTATCTTGTCATCATCTCGAAAATAGCGATACATGCAAGTCTTGAATACTTGCAACTACAACAACGTCATCCATCTAAACACTTCGTTAGGAGCAACTGCGTCAAATGTTCTTTACTCCTTAAGTCATCGTCGTTGATGCTCGCGCATTCCCGTAGGATGCATCCTACTTGGTTCGCATAGCACTTGTGAGGTTCTTCCGGCTCTAATGGCTCAAAGTTGCCAGGTGCCATCTTTGTGATCACAAGTCGTCCAATCCCTAGTTTGTTAGGTTTTCGTATCCTCTGCTTCTTATGCTTCCTCCTTTTGGTAGCGGCATCGGGGCCGGTACCTTCCCCGCCGGTATCTTCCCCGCCGGTACCTTCCCCACCGGTCTCGACGCCGCCATCGGTGCCGGCGCCGTCGATGTCGATGTCGGCGTTAGTACCATCATCGAGGCCGACCTGCAAACCTTGCTTAGCAGTCAAATAGTCGAGGTACTCTTGTTCACCCTCATAATCCATCTCGTCTACATCTTGGTCAGAAGGCCCAGTTTCTTCGTTGTTCGACATGTTTCCTATGATTAAGTGTCCTCATTTATTTCTAAAAGTATGAATAAATGAGAAATGACATAAAAAGAAATCTATGTGCCAGCACTCGATATGCCAACTATGTAGCACAAATCATGCCTTTGTTCACGGGAAATTTCGGCATGACCTTTGCTCAAAAATGGACATATCGAGCGCCTGAAATTCACCGGAACGGAAATGAATCAACATTCCGGTGTAACATAGGCCACTCGGATCATTTTCCAAACATGACATGTCCAAAACATGACATATCCAAATATCACATGTCCAGTTCAAATTTGCATATAAATTCAGCTAATTTTGAAACCTAGCTAAATTCATAACTAAATAGATAACCTAATTACCATACTGCCCTAACTAAAACCTAAGTAAATTAACCGAAGAACCCTAGCAGAGAGAGAGGGGGGGGTTTACAGAGGGTGCAGGGGCGAGGAGGCAGGCCCGACGACGGCCGAGGTTGGGAGGGGAGGAAGCAGAGGAGGGAGGCGAGGGCCGACGGGTCGGGGGCGAGCGCTCCGGGGTCGGGGGGGAGCGCCTGGGTCGGGGGCGAGCGACAGCACCAGGGTCGGGGTCGGGGTCGGGGGCGAGGGCCGAGTTGGGGGCGGCGAGCGCCGGCGCCGGGGTCGGGGGCGAGCGACGGGGGAAGAGAGAGTGGGGATTTGGGGGGGAAGGCGGGATGAAGCAGGGATAGTGAGAATTTTGGGTTAAGTGGACGTAGCAGCAGCGTGTTTGGACAAAATGCGCTGCTAGTACCTCCAGTAGTTGTAGAGGTTTATACGAAATGCGCTACTACTACCTTCAGTATTTGTAGCGGTTTATACGAAATGTGCTACTACTACTGCCATTTTTCCTTTTTCTTTTCCTTTATTTTCTCCCACTTTTATTTCCCGAGAGCAGTGAACGAAGGGAGGGCGATATATATTGCATCATTTGACGGTTAAATATGTATGCAAAATAGGAACATATATATTACATCATTGGACCCATGCATAATAATGGCTAAGTGTGTATACAAAATAGGAACATATATATATATATATATATATATATATATATTACATCATTTGACCGATAACATACGATTCCTCAGCGCTGATGTTTTCGTTTTTGAGTCAGCTTCTTTCCCTTCTTGTTCGTCGAAGAATAATTGAGCCCCTCATTGTGACTTTGACTTTTCAATGGAGTATGATTTTTCTTAGGTAATGTAGTATTGATTCTTCTTTTGACGTATACTTCATCATCATCATCTTCTTCCCTCATTGGGTTGCCGTACTGATCATAGTCTTCCTCGTTGGTGACTCCATCCATTCCAATGATGTTCCTTTTGCCTCTCCTCACGACAACACGACTGGGATTGCATGGGTCGGTTATGAAGAAGCATTGTGTCACGTGCTTAGCGTGTACCCATGGCTCGTTTTGTGCGATAGCGTTCACGGTAGCGCTCTTGGTGTCGGGTATACTCATGGTAGTGAAAATCCGGTTTTCTCTTTCGACATTCTTTGCCCATCTAACACGGAACATCGTCGTGTTGTGCATTCCAGAGTAGTCAAGCTCCCAGATCTCCTCGACCCTTCAGTTGCGCCGTTGTCATTACCGCTCATGCATTCCATTGTCACCCCTAAGTTCTGATCATCACTGTCCATATCTTTGGCCTCCGTGTAGAACATGTATCTGTTGATATCATATACCCGATAGGTTACGAGGTTGGGCGAGGGGCCATGTGCTAAGGCGTATATGAGCAATCCGTCCTTAGAGCCCTCCTCCGGGGGATTAGCAATAATATGCTCTTTGAACCAATGCAGGAAAGTGGAGTTGTGCTCTCTAGTAACTTCGGTGTTCGTCCTGCATACCCCCCGGTCATGATACTTCTTTGCGATAATTTCTTTGTGCAGTGCCACGAAAGGATCTACCTCGTCTAGGTGTTGTACCACTACCAAGTTTGCTCTGTCAAAGTCGCTGCGTCGATCTGAGTATGCCACGTGCAGTTCCCTGCGACCGTTGCAGTGACCATCTCCTTCGAGCCTCCCATCATGCTTGTTAACGGGCAAACCAACACTAACACCAGGCGGCTGGTCTGCGCCATATAGAAAATTCTCACAGAAAGAGATGCACTCTTGTGTCAAATAGCCCTGGACGATGCTTCCATCCGGACGGGACATGTTATGAATGAATCCTTTGATGATCCCATTCATCCTCTCAAAAGGCGTCATGTTGTGCAGGAATGACGGCCCCAGGTCTATTATGTCATCCACAATATGGACACACAGATGCACCATCACGTCAAAGAACGCGGGCGGGAAGTACATCTCAAGCTCATTCAGTATCACAACGATCTGTTCCTATAGCCTTCGGAGCTGCTTCACACTGATCGACTTTCGAGAGATGACGTCGAAAAAGTTGCAGAGACCAATAAGCGTGTCACGGACGTGCTTGTCCATTATCCCTCTAAGGGCAATAGGTAGTATCTGCGTCATCATCACATGACAGTCATGAGACTTCATCCCGCTGAACCTTTTCTTGTCTGTGTCTAGATATCTGCTTATCTTGCCACAATAATCGGAACTAACTTTGACTCCGGTAAGGCACTTAAAGAATTGATTGATCTCAGCCTGACTTAAGGTGAAGCAAGAAGGGGGCAATAATGCTCTTTATTTATTTTCTTGCCCTTCTTCTCCTGTTCCTCTATCTCCGTCTCTATCTCGTCTGACATTTTATGGGGCGGCATGTGCAGATCTTCCCTGATTTTCAAATATTGCAAGTCTTTTCTTGCCTTTGGCCCATCCTTGGTCTTATCCGGCATGTTCATCAGTGTTGCAAGCAAGCTCTCAAGGACATTCTTACAGATATGCATTTGATCAAGGCAATGAGGTGTATCGAGTTTGTGCCAGTACTCCAAGTCCCAGAACACAGACCTCGTCTTCCGTACCTTCAGCAGCAGCTCTGGCGCCTTTCTCATCGTCTTTCCCGGCGTGGGGCACTCCTTCCAGTTTTTCAACAGCTCATCGATTTCGGCACCGCTCCACTTACGTGGAGGTCCTTGATGCTCAGCGTGACCATTGAATAGATCTCCACGGTTTCTCCACGGGTCGTCCTGTTCAAGCCATCTTCGATGCCCCATGTACACGATTTTCCCAGACCCGCCATCTTTCCTTGACGTTAGCTGCTGAGACGTCCTATCATCCATGCACCACGTGCATCCGCAATATCCATGGCACACCTGGCCTGCCACATATCCATAACCGAGATAGTCGTGCACTGTCGTGATCAGCGTGGCTCTCATGTTGAAATACTCACCTTTGCTGGCATCCCATGTCTTGGCCGATGTTTTCCATAACGTGTCTAACTCCTCTTGAAGTAGCCCCAGATACAAATTAATATTATTTCCTGGTTGTTTCGTCCCTTGAATAAGCATGCTCATGTGAATGTACTTCGATTTCATGCACAACCAGGGGGAGGTTGTACATCCATACAAACACAGGCATGTGTTATGGTTGGTGTTCTGGTTGCCAAACAGATTCATGCCATCGGTACACGCACCGAGCATGATGTTCCTTCCATCACATTCAAAATACCGATAGAAGCTGTTCAACGCTCTCCACTGGCTTCCATCCTTCACGTGTCTCAGCTTCGGATCATCTCCATCGTCTGGCTTCTTCCTCTCCGCGTGCCAGCACATTATCTTTGCTTCCTTGGGATCTACAAAATACCTCTGGAGACGGGGAGTGATCGGTAAGTACCATACAACTTTCTAGGGACATTTCTTCCCGGCCTTCTTGTATCGAGAAGCATTGCACACCGGACAGCTTGTTTTTTCCGCATGCTCCTTTTGATAAATTATGCAATCGTTGATGCATGCATGGTATCTAACATGTGGTAGATCAAGAGGGCACACGATCCTCTTGGCCTCACCAACACTAGTAGGACATAGATTACCCGCGGGAAGAACATCCTTTAGGTACTTGAGATGCTCATTGAGGCTAGTGTTGGTCCATTTGTTTTTAGCCTTCGTCTTC
The DNA here is from genome assembly GCF_018294505.1 of Triticum aestivum. Lineage (NCBI taxonomy): Eukaryota > Viridiplantae > Streptophyta > Magnoliopsida > Poales > Poaceae > Triticum > Triticum aestivum. The sequence continues at coordinate 162,704,639 of NC_057813.1, forward strand.
AGGAGTTGGAGCGTGAAACTCAAGCGGGTCACCTCAAGATTGCAACCATCATACAATGGAGTGTTCGAGTCTACCACCAGTTGCTCCAGCTTAGCCTCCTCTCTAGAAGCAGCTCTCTCAGTACTCGCCTCCTTGAGAAGCAATGCTTGAACATGAGGGTCCCGCACGATTGAACTTAGTACCGACAAACTCTGTTGCGTGGAGTCCATGTCGTTCTCTCCGCCGCCATGTCCGGCCCCTTCTCCTCCACCATGTCCGGCCCCTTCTCCGCCGCCACGTACGGCCTCTTCCCTGCCGCCATTATCGATCATATCTTCGTCTTGCCCCGTGTCATCATTGCCTGCCCCGTCGGCATCCTCAACATCGTCATCCTCATCTTCAATTATCCACCGAGTATAGCCATCCATGAAACCAGTCATCAGCAGGTGCGCTTCGACACGACCATCGTCATAGGGGTCGAGCCAAACTATTCCTTTGCATTTTTGACATGGACATAAAACCTTTGCCATGTTATTTTCTTTCATGTCCTGCACCGCCGACCACAACCACCTGTCCACCATCATTCCACTGACCATCATGAACGTCTGCATGGTAATAATAAAACAAATTGATTAAAAAAATGCATGCATGCATCAAAGTCATACAAAAATTCGGCATGACCTTCCCTAAAAATAGGACATATATGGATCTAGAGTTTGCCCGAAATTCGCCGAACCAGAAATAAATCGACATTTCGGCAAAACATAGGCAACTCAAAAGCACAATTTGGCGTCAACTCATGCCACACACACAATTTCCACAAACATATCACACACACATAAACATATTTCCATTTTGCAAAAGCATGAAATGTTCATCACCTCTATCTCGACATCGAGCACACGGTGGAGATGATGTTGTAGGGAGATCAAAAGTGCACAAAGCTCTTCTTGACAAAGATAGATCTAGTTAGGGGGCAAATAGGTCACTTAACTAAATCCTACATCTACCTAGATACCTAATTTGGGAGGAGACAACTTCAACTAGTGGAGCGGAAGGAAAAAGAGAAAGGAGATGCATTAATGGAGGTGGTGTAGTTAGGTAGGAGTAATGAAGAGAGAGAAAGGTAGGTAGAAGAGAGAGAGTAATGGGGGAGAAGTATTGGGGAAGAAGAAGAGTGAGAGTGGGAGCATGTGGGAGGTAGGGGAAAGGGAAGAGAGGAGGGGGAGGGGGAGGGACGGGTGGTGAAAAGGTGGTGGTTTGGTGCGGATTAGCAGTAGCGCGGGAGTTAAAACGTGCTGCTGCTAAGGAAGTAGCAGCAGCGCGCTTTGGGCAACGGCGCTACTGCTAACCAGGACCTAAAAGTGTGCCAACTTGAAATTTAGCAGCAGTGACCTCAGAAAAATCATGCTACTACTACATCCATAGCAGTAGCGCGGCTCGCGGCACCGCGTTGCTGCTAAATGTTGTTTGATGGACACCCGATAGACGATATTTGTAGCAGCGCGGTTTACACCGAGCGCGCTACTGCTAAAAACTTGTCAGTAGCGAGTTTCCCGCACACGCGCTACTACTAATTAGCAACAACGCTCCTTTTTGAGCCTCGCTACTGCTAAGATTCTGTGTATAGGCTTTTCCCTAGTAGTGCTAGTAAGGATGAAATTATTGGTCTTGCTTATATTGTCGTGCCTCCTACTGATCCGTTAGAACAATATTTGGTAGACCCTGAAAATGATATGTTTAAGAATGAAAGAAGGGAAATAGATGAAGTATTTCTCAAACAGGGTCCTATTCTGCAACACAACTTACCTATTGAAATCCTAGGGGATCCTCCTCCACCCAAGGGTGATCCCGTGTTTGAGCTTAAACCATTGCCTGATACTCTTAAATATACTTATCATGTTGAAAAGAAGATATATCCTGTTATTATTAGTGCTAACCTTTCAGAGCAGGAAGAGGAAAGATTATTGAAAACTCTGAAGAAGCACCGTTATGCTATTGGATATACTCTTGATGATCTTAAGGGCATTAGCCCCACTCTATGCCAACACAAAATTAAAGTGGACAAAGACGCCAAACCAGTTAGAGATCATCAACGATGGTTAAATCCTAAGATGAAAGAAGTGGTAAGAAAGGAAATACTAAAGCTCCTTGAGGCAGGTATAATTTATCCCGTTGCTGATAGTGAATGGGTAAGTCCTGTCCATTGTGTCCCTATACCCTTGAGGAAAAACGTTGGGAGGCAACACCATAAGCCCCTATCTTTCTCTGTGTCCGATTAAAACTCCATAACCATAAGTATTGCGTGAGTGTTAGCAATTGTGAAAGACTAAATGATAGTTGAGTATGTGGACTTGCTGAAAAGCTCTATTCTTGACTCTTTCCGATGTTATGATAAATTGCAATTGCTTTAGTGACTAAGATTATAGTTTGCTAGTTCCCAATGAAGTTTCTGAATCATACTTGACATTGTGAATAGATTGTTACTTGAGCATAAGAAATCATATGACAAATTATATATATGTTGTTGTTATAAGAATGATCATGATGCCCTCATGTCCGTATTTTATTTTTATCGACAGCTCTATCTCTAAACATGTGGACATATTTTTCGATTTCTGCTTCCGCTCGAGGACAAGCGAGGTCTAAGCTTGAGGGAGTTGATACGTCCATTTGCATCATGCTTTTATATCGATATTTATTGCATTATGGGCTGTTATTACACGTTATGTCACAATACTTATGGCTATTCTCTCTTGTTTTACAAGGTTTATCATGAAGAGGGAGAATGCCGACAGCTGGAATTCTGGGCTGGGAAAGGAGCAAATATTGGAAACCTATTCTGCCAGCTCCAAAAGTCTTGAAACTCCACAAAAGTCATTTTTGGAATTAATAAGAATTATTGAGCGAAAGAAGTACCAGAGGGGGCCTACACCCTGGCCACGAGGGTGGGGGGCGCGCCCCCTGCCTCGTGGACCCCCGGTGGCCCTCCGGTGCCTATCTTCTACTATATGAAGTCTCTTACCCTGGAAAAAATCATAAGCAAGCTTACGGGACGAAACTCCGCTGCCACGAGGCGGAACCTTGCCAGAACCAATCTAGAGCTCCGGTGGAGCTGTTCTGCTGGGAAAACTTCCCTCCGGGAGGGGGAAATCATCACCATTGTCATCACCAACGATCCTCTCATCGGGAGGGGGTCAATCTCCATCAACATCTTTACCAGCACCATCTCCTCTCAAACCCTAGTTCATCTCTTGTATCCAATCTTTGTATCCAAACCTCAGATTGGTACCTGTGGGTTGCTAGTAGTGTTGATTACTCCTTGTAGTTGATGCTAATTGGTTTATTTGGTGGAAGATCATATGTTCAGATCCTTAATGCATATTAATACCCCTCTGATTATGAACATGAATATGCTTCGTGAGTATTTACGTTTGTTCCTGAGGACATGGGTGAAGTCTTGCTATTAGTAGTCATGTGAATTTGGTATTCGTTCGATATTTTGATGACATGTATGTTGTCTCTCCTCTGGTGGTGTTATGTCAACGTCGACTACATGACACTTCACCATTATTTGGGCCGAGAGGAAGGCATTATTGGGAAGTAATAAGTAGATGATGGGTTGCTAGAGTGACATAAGCTTAAACCCGAGTTTATGCGTTGCTTCGTAAGGAGCTGATTTGGATCTAGTTTCATGCTATGGTTAGGTTTACCTTAGTACTTCTTTTGTAGTTGCGGATGCTTGCAAGAAGGGTTAATCATAAGTGGGATGCTAGTCCAAGAAAGGACAGCACCCAAGCACCGCTCCACCCACATATCAAATTATCAAAGTAACGAACGCGAATCATATGAGTGTGATGAAAACTAGCTTGACGATAATTCCCATGTGTCCTTGGGAGTACTTTGCTCATTATAAGAAATGGTCCAGGCTTGTCCTTTGCTACAAAAAGGAGTGGGCCACCTTGTTGCACCTTATTTACTTTCATTGCTTGTTACCCGTTACAAATTATCTTATCACAAAACTATCTGTTACCTACAATTTCAGTGCTTGCAGAGAATACCTTACTGAAAACCGCTTGTCATTTCCTTCTGCTCCTCGTTAGATTCGACACTCTTACTTATCGAAAGGACTACGATAGATCCCCTATACTTGTGGGTCATCAATAAGCTCGTACACTATAGCTTGCCACCTCCTGTGTGCCGCTGTGGCAACCCCTTTGCGTATACAAGGAGGCCCAAGGCATACAGAGAGAGGATTCAGACTTTTGGACCGGGCTCGCATCGTAGCTAGTTCAAAAGCTCAAGAACACATATATCCAGACACGCAGGACTTGGGTATTACGCATCTTTGCATCCCAAACCTAGGTAAATCCCCTGTGTGCTAACTGCTAGACTTGCTCTTCGTGCAGCTAATCCCCCGCCGAACGTAGAAGGGATCCTTGTGACCCCATAGTTGATCAATTTTCCCGACAACAACGGCAACAAAGCTTCGGCCAGGGCATATCTATGGCGGGGTGCAAGCTAGAGCTCAAAATTGAGCACGAGACAAGGCATGGGATGCAGTAGGGCTCATAGCGAGGCGGATGAGGTGTTCAGGGAAGCCCAAGGCTGCTGGAATGTGGCAAATCAACGTGATGATGTGCGACGGCCAGGGTTGGAGAAGACAACGCACGCGACGATGATGGCACTCCTCGGCTCCTATTCATTGGCTTAGACGACGAAGACGAGGACGACGGTCCCCGAGGCATCAGTGGACATTGAACGGTGGCCGGTGGTTGCGTGATCTGGGGAGTGGCAGCCATGGTAGCGCTCTGTCGAGGACGAAATTGAGGGAGATAGGCAAAGAGGGGCTTTTGTGGGGTCTCTAGGGTTTGAGGGGAAGAGAGGGGGCGACGGAGACCAAGTAGGGCTTTGGGGGGTGGCAGATGGCCGGCACGTGGCCATGCACGGCCATGTGCGGCCGCCTGATGTCCACCTCCCCTATGTGTACACAGGAGGAAGACGACAAGGGGGTGCAGCTGGGCTGGGCCTGACACTATGTGTGCTAGGCCCGGTAAGTGCATAGTGCCCCCTTTTCTATTTTCCTTTTTTTGTTTCCTTTCTGGTTTATTCTTTCTCTTTTGTTTTGTATCACTTAGAGCTATTAAACATATTTTCTTTAATATGAAAATTGGCACGTAAATACTAGGACATATTTTTCACTAGTGCAAATGGTTTCAATTTATTCAAAATAGTTTAAATATTTATTTAAATTGAAATGAACCAAATAAATGTCACTGGTTCAATTTTAATTAGGTTAAGGGCATTTTTATTATCCAAATAATGTTGTTTTATGCATGACAATTTCTTAGAGATTATTTGCAATATTATGAACATTTTTGTTTTTATGTTTGAAGAAATAATAATTTGACTTCATTTTAAATTTGAATTCAGATTTTTATCAAGTGGCAATTTGGCATAAATAAACTTGATGACATGGCACCATTTGTGTGAGGTCACTATAGCATGACACTAGGGGTGTTAGAAATATCTTCCACTATAAGAAATCTCGTCCTGAGATTTAAGAGGTAGAGTTGAGGGACAGAATAGGTTACCAAATTCTAACGAGTCTTCTCAGTCTTAGTTGCTCTTCTTGATGAAGTTGATCTCTTTCATTGGTGTCTTCATTTCTCTACTTTAGGTGATTATGATGAAGTCATCATCCTTCCTTCAGGAACTCCATTGTACCTATGAAATAATAAGGGGGTATTTTGATAGAACGGACCTTTGCAAAGTTGATTATCTGGTAGATAAATCAGGGAATATGGCCAAAAGTATCTCTCGAATTGAATCTTTAGAAAATATCGAGAGTAAAGTAAGACGGTACCATGAGAAGTTTCAAGCCGGCAGGCAATCATTTGGTGACTAACCAGAAGGTGAAAGGGGTTCGGGGCAAAGAAAATAATATTGTGTTTGATACTAGAGTAGATTATCTCTAGGAAGGTGGCTCGTGATCTACATACGAAGCCAAGCGTGAGGACTAACATTGGAAACATGGATGTACAAGAAAGTCAGGTTTCGATCCTATGAAACTGTGGGTTATAGGCCCACCATGTGGGTTAAAAGTAGGAAGGACCCTGACATCTTGCTCGATCATGATAGGAAGGCATGTTAGAGGATAGCCTATCAATTATGTTTGCAACAACGTTGGTACCAAGGGCGAGGAACAAAGAGAACCATTTTCCAGCTCGCAGGAATGAGGCGGACCAATAGGCAAAGTTCTCGTCGACCTGTGGTTACCGTCATGTCATCAGCAATAGTAACAGGGTCTTACTAACAGAGTTGTACACCAAGGTTCTTACATAAGCAGGGAAATATTACTACTTATATCATATAGATCACAAGAAAGGTTAAATAAAACAATGGAAAGGAAAATATGATTATCTTAAACAGACCATTGTAAAGGAAAATGTGTTTAATCACAAGTATTAGTAGTATGTCCTTCACAAGAATAGGTAGAGCAGGATATAAATGAAAGGACAGCAAGTAGATAACTGATAAACCACAAGTATAGGGGATCGCAACAGTTTTTGAGGGTAGAGTGTTCAACCCAAATTTATAGATTCGACACAAGGGGAGCCAAAGAATATTTGCAAGTATTAGCAGCTGAGTTGTCAATTCAACCACACGTGGAGATTAATTATCTGCAGCAATATGATTAGTAGCACATTAATATGATAGTTTTGATAGTAGTGGTAACAGTAGAAATAATGGTAACAGTGATAGCAATGATTTTATAGCAGCTGTGACAGCAGCAATAGCAATAGTAACTTAGTAGAAGAAACATGTGAAAAACTCGTAGGCATTTGATCGGTAAATTCGTTGGATGATATTCATCATATAATAGTCATAACCTAGGGCGATACAACACTAGCTCCATTTCATAAATATAATGTAAGCATGTATTTGGTAAATAGTCATACGTGCTTATGGAAAGAACTTGCATGACATCTTTTGTCCTACCCTCCCGTGGCAGCGGGTCCATAAGGAAACTAAGGGATATTAAGGCCTCATTTTAATAGAGAACCAGAACAAAACATTAACACATAGTGAATACATGAACTCCTCAAACTACGATCATCACCGGAAAGTATCCCGATTACTGTCACACCGGGGTTGACGGATCATAACACGTAATAGGTGAATATGAGTTGCAAGATCGGATCTAGAACATAGATAAACAGTTTAGACCTGAAATCATGGCACCCGGGCCCAAAGTGACAAGCATTAAGCATGGCAAAGTCATAACAACATCAATCTCAGAACATAATGGATACTAGGGATCAAGCCCTAACAAAACTACTCGATTACATGATGAATCTCATCCAATTCCTCACGTAGCAGCGAGCCTATGAAGGAACTACTCACTCCCAGTGGTGAGCATAATGGAATTGGTGATGGATAAGGGTTGATGATGACGAAGATCGAAGATCGCCCTCTTTGGAGCCCCATGCGAGCTCCAGATCTGGCCTCCCAATGAAGAACATGAGGAGGCGGTGGCTCCGTCTCGTGAAACGCGATAATTCTTTCTCCCTGAGTTTTTTCTCCGAAAATAGGATTTCATAGCTTCGGAGATAGGGTCAGCAGGGCCACCAGGTGAGCACAACCCACCTAGGTGCGCTTGGAAGTGGGGAGCACCCTGGTGGGTTGTGCTTACCCAGGGGCTCCCCTCTGGTGGTTCTTGGCTCCAGTATTTTTCTTTTATTCCATAAAAATTCTCCAAAAAGTTCCATTCCACTCTGAGAACTTTTATTTCTGCACAAAAACAACACCATGGTAGTTCTGCTGAAAACAACGTTAGTCCAGGTTAGTTTCATTCAAATCATGCAATTAGAGTCCAAAACATGAGCAAAAGCATTAGGAAAAGTAGATACGCTAGAGATGGATCAACTCCCCCAAGCTTAAACCTTTGCTTGTCCTCAAGCAATTTAGTTGATGAATTGAAAGTGAAAAAGAAAAACTTTGACGAAATCTTTTGTTCTTGTTTACATAAATAAGCTTAAGTAGCACCCAGGTTTTTAGCAAAGATTATAACTAACAATGTGAACAACAACTCTTAGAAATTATATTAACTCATATCAATGGCATAAGAAACTAGCGAGCAATAATAAATATCTAAAATGACAACACTTTTTGAATACAGTCGTGATATAATATGATAACAGTGGTATCTCGCTAGCCCTTTTTGAGACCGCAAAACATAAATGCAGAGCACCTCCAAAGTTCTAGCAGCGACTAAACATTGTAATTCATGGTAAAACATCCAGTCATGATGCATCCAACATTAGCTATACACAATGCATGAGGATGACAATAGTGCTCTTAGATCTGATGCTTATTTGAGAAGGTGATGACACAACATAAAATTCAATAGATAGTCCCTTCGCAGAGGGAAGCAATGATTTCCTCAGACTTTTAAAACAGAGATAAATGAAATTTTGAGAAATGCACCCTTCTTGTTTACTTCGCGACCATTAGTTATCGATATCTTCCATGTTAAACACATTAGTGGCGGTTCCCAAGCGATAAAAGTAAAGGTTTACTCTCCCGCCGCTAACAAACACACTCCATGATTAGCCGAATCCATGGGTACCGTCCATATCTACATCATTCCTAAGGGAATTTTGTTTAATTATTTGCAATTTTTGATTTCGGGACTAGGAATCTCTATTACCGCCCCTCACATGCATGGACGAGTGAATAAACATTCATCATGATAATAACCAGCTTAGCTTGGAAGATACCGCCTACCACCTGTCGCTCTATGAACAATCCAGGTACACAAAAACATATGTTTATTTGAAGTTTTTAGAGGTAGCACATGCAAATTTACTTACAACGGTAGGGTAATACCACATATAGGTAGATATATGGTGGACTCATCTAGAATAACTTGGGTTTTATGATGTTGATGCACAAGTAGTATTCCCGCTTAGTACAGGCTAAGGCTAGCAAATAGGTTGGGAAACGACCAGCTAGAGAGCGAAAACGGTCATGAACATGCATTAGGCATAAGTAACATTGGATACTAGCATAAGTAGGATATGAACACCATGAACATAAATATCATAGAGGATATGTTGGTTTTGATTCAACTACATGCATGAACATGTGCCAAGTCAAGCCACTTGAAACATTCAGAGGAGGATGACATATCATCATACCACATCACAATCATTTTAATGCATGTTGGCATCCAAGATAAATCATTATCCACTCCTAACTACTTAAGCATGGCATGAGAAACTATAATCTCTAATTGTCAATGCATACATGTTTTATCATAATAGGTTGAATCATGGATACTAGGTTAAACATGTTTACAAAAACAGAACAAGTTGAGTTCATACCCATTTCCCTCTGCCACAACCAGTTCATAAAATATCGTCATTATTTCCTTTCACGTGCACAACCGAATGATATGAAAAATGATAATAGTGCAATACTGTCGTGGACTAAGCTGGAATCTGCAAACATTTTATTCAAAAAGGAGAAGACAAGGTAATTTGGGCTCTTTGTTAGATCAACAATAATGCATATGAGAGCCACTCAACATTTTCATCATGGTCTTCTCCTCAGTATGACTCAATAAACAAAAAAGAATTTTAGAGAAACACACTGAAATATTTTTGGACTTTTTAGTTTTTCTCGGAGAAAGCAAACAACAAAGCCTTTAGTCCCAAACAAGTTGGGGTAGGCTAGAGGTGAAACCCATAAGATCGCGCGACCAACTCATGGCTCTGGCACATGGATAGCAAGCTTCCACGCCCCATGTCCATAGCTAGTTCTTTGGTCCAATCCTTCAGGTCTCTCTTAACAGACTCCTCCCATTTCAAATTATGTCTACCCGACCTCTCTTGACATTCTCCGCATGCTTTAGCCATTTGCTATGCACTGGAGCTTCTGGAGGCCCGCGTTGAATATGCCCAAACCATCTTAGACGATGTTGGCCAAGGTTCTCTTCAATTGGTGTTACCCCAACTCTATCTCGTATATCATCATTCTGGACTCTATCCTTCCTCGTGCGGCCACACATCCATCTCAACATACGCATCTCCGCCACACCTAACTGTTGAATATGTCGCCTTTTAGTCGGCCAACACTCAGCGCCATACAACATTGCGGGTCGAACAGCCGTCCTATACAACTTGCCTTTTAGCTTTTGTGGCACTCTCTTGTCACAAAGAATGACAGAAGCTTGGCGCCACTTTATCCATCTCGCTTTAATTCGATGCTTCACATCTTCATCAATACCCCCATCCTCCTACAACATTGACCTCAAATATTGAAAGGTGTCCTTCTGAGATACCACCTGCCCATCATGTCTAACCTCCTCCTCCCCACACCTAGTAGTACTGAAACCGCACATCATGTACTCGGTTTTAGTCCTACTAAGCCTAAACCCTTTCGATTCCAAGGTTTGTCTCCATAACACTAAATTCCTATTTACCCCCGTCCGACTATCGTCAACTAGCATGACATCATCCGAAAAATAGCATACACCATGGGATATCTCCTTGTATATCCCTTGTGACCTCATCCATCACCAAGGCAAAAATATAAGGGCTCAAAGCTAACCCCTGGTATAGTCCTATCTTAATCAAGAAGTCATCAGTGTCGACATCACTTGTTCGAACACTTGTCACAACATTTTTGTACATGTCCTTGATGAGGGTAATGTACTTCGTTGGGACTTTGTGTTTCTCCAAGGCCCACCACATGACATTCCATGGTATCTTATCATAGGCCTTCTCCAAGTCAATGAACACCATATGCAAAAACGAGAAAAACTATTTACACGGGAAAGCTCCCAGAAAGTAAAACAAGAATCGAGAAATCTTTTTTGGGTTTTCTTTTAATACTATAGCTAATTAAACTAGGAAGAAAAAAATGAAAAGAAGCAGGAAATATTTTTGGATTTTCTCAAAGTTTTTCAAACACACAAGAAGAAAGCAAGAAAATAAATCTAGCATGGATAATACAATGAAAAAGAGTGAACACCGACAAATAGAGTGAAATGTGTGAACATGAATGTAATGTCGGTGGAAATACGTACCACCCAAGCTTAGGCTTTTGGCCTAGCTTAGTAATCACCACTTGTAGTAGCCATCCGGTCCTACGTGGAAATGTTGTGGAGCGGGCACCTGAGCGTCCCACTCCGGAGGCTCCTCCTCTGCCTCCGCCTAGGTGTTCTGGTAGCTAATAATGTCATCTGGCATGATCCTGTATCCGCCCTTGGCAATAGAATCAAATAAAGCACGTGTAGGCAACGGAATAATATCACGGGAATTCATACTAAAAACTAGGTTGTAAGGAATATTATGAATGGAGTTATCAATATCAGAAAACTGGTGGTCCACCATCGCCTGGTGATCTAGATAAACCTTGGGTAAACGATAATCATGTTCGCGGATGTGAACATTAAAGTGACTCGCTAAACGAGTAGCATAAATGCCGCCATGAATTTTCCCCTTGGATTTGTTAAGGTGCAGGTGACATGCAATAATAGCCCCTAGGTTAAAGGTGTTATTGTCATATAGTGCATGGCGTAAGGTAGCGAAATCGGGGGCACTAAGTGCACCAACCTTCTCTCTAGCAAGTAAACAATTCGCAATAAATAGAACAAAATAATGCATAGAAGGAAACTGCAAGCTAGTCGTAGTGACACTCGATACACCTCTCTCATCTCCCACTGACAGAGTACGATAAAAGTCCTCGAACTTTGCAAGCCTAGGCTCTCTTATTTCCCCATCAGAATATATCAAGCATACATCGCAAAAATCAGTGAGTGGCATCTGATGGGTTTCAACATATAAACTAAACTGCACCTTAAGGGGTTTAGTCCTACTCTGTCGTATTACAGGTTCTGCAAACCCTTAAAAGGTTTGAACTCTGGGGTGCGTGCAGAGCTCTCAACCTACCCAGCCTTCCTACTCACGATCCTCATAAGACTAGCGCTACGAGCTTGAAGAGACAAAGAGACACAACAGTTTATCCTGGTTCGGGACACCTTGCAGTGTAAGATCCTACTCCAGCGTTTTGGTGGATTACCTCGAGGGGCTGAGGATAAACTTGTACAATGGAAGAACTGGCCTCAGGAGGTGAGGTGTTCTTCAGCTCAAGAGAGCTGGTGAGGTGGTTGGGTGAGGATGAATCCAATCGGAATCAGATGCCTCTCTGTGGTGGTGGCTAAGTCCTATTTATAGTGGCCTTGGTCCTCTTCCCAAATGTTGGTGGGAAGGGATCCCACAATGGCTGGATTTGAAAGGGGACAAGTAGTATAACTTATCCTGACTAAAGTGGTCTTCGCCTATGAAAAGCCCCTGGTCATGACGCTGCGGTGGGCTCGGGTGATGACCTCCGTCCTGCCGTCCTGGCGGTCTTGGTCTCGTTGCACCAGAATGGAAACCTTTGGCTGATTCCTCAGGACTCCGTGCCTGCGGCTTGCCTCCCTTGCACCGAACAGGAAATTGGCGCTCTACACCTGCCGGCACCCGCCTGGCCTTGCTCGTCATGGCTCACGTCAGCTGAGCCTCGTGAGGTCCACCTTGCATAGAATTCTCCGCCCCTCGGGAGCCCACCTGAAGAAGCCGATCCCCTCGGGGGTCTTGGTGTCCTCCTCCTCGCGAGGCTTGGCCCCTCGCGGTGGCCTTGAGTCGTTGATGTTGAAGTTGGGTCGTACCAGGCCGTCGGGGGAGCCACGTGGTGGGCCGCAGGAAGGCAAGTCTGGATACCCCCATATCCAGAATGCCGACAGTAGCTTTCGGGCCCAAGGCACGCTCGAACTTGGCTTCCAGGCGAAGCCAAAGGACAAGTGCGGAGCACCGCGGGCCCTAACCGCCCGCAACCTTGATGAAGCGTGGAGATTGATGGGACATGGACATCTCCACTTCCCCATGCTGCCTCAACAACTATTCGACTTGACGGAACGATGCGGCATGCAGAAGGTTATCATGGTGCGAGGTCGTGGAGGCCGGCAGTTTGCCTTCCTTTGCTATAAATGTGGGGGAGGGGCGGAGCCCCCTTGCTCATCTCTCCTTCATCCGTCAGCTTCTTCCCCTTCTTCGTCTTGCTCCCATGGCGCCGATCAGGAGGCTCTGGGTGGCCGAAAAGGGGAAGTCCCCTAGGTAGGGGACTGATCCTCTCCCACCGAAGAAGTGACTCCGCTCCCTCACGACGCTAGCGCGGGGAGAGAGGTGACCAGGCCTTGGCAATCGAGGCCTCCGCCTGGCTTCCCCCTTCCCCTATACGCTCACGCCCGGGATGACGGTGTGCGCCATCGAACGGCCCCCAGCGATGGAGGAAGGGCCGCCATTGCCTTGCCGGCTGCGCCACGGACTCACGCCGAGGGCAGCGTGCGAGAGTTCGTGGTGTGGGTGGTGATGCCGCTCGAGTCATGGATCCGGCTCCTGAGGTTCTTTGCTAGTGATCTGCCTCCGAGAGGGCCGCTTGATCTGTGGCTGCAGCACGCCAAGTGCTGTAGCTTGGTCACCGAAGCTGAGGTCGAGGTGGTGCCCCCCGGGGACGTCTTCAAGACCCGCGGATGGGGTGATGTCGCCCGAGCCTGCCGCGCCGAGGGATCCCTCGCGATTCACTTCGAGTACGACGGTGCGACCACCTTGTTCTTCAAGGTATTCGACGAGGAGGGCGAACGGCTGGAGTGTTGCACTGGAGGAAGCAGCCCGCAGGGTGCAGCCGTGGGCGCGAGACCTGCTTCCGCCCCCTTCGGCACCTCTTCCAGCAGCAGCAACGACTCCTAGGAATCTAGTGACTCTCCTGAGCCCAGTGAGTCTCCAGAGTGCAACGACGATAGCTACGTGCCGCCAAGCTCCCGCCATGGTCGGAGCGCAGTAGCGGCTGCCGCCTGGCATCGCGGATGACGCTCGATGGCTCGGTAGCTGCCTTCCTTCTTTTGCTTTCCCTGCACGGAATGAAAACCGTCCCCCGTGGGGTTTGTATGGACCGAAGTGTACTTAATACCAACTTTGCTTTCTTGATTCTGTGATGAAGTCGTGTATCCCAGTTTGGCTCGACTCCCCCCTTTTCTTTCTCTCTAGACAACATGATGCTCTACACCGACGGGACCCATTCCCCAAGCAGGCTTCAGCCGTTGCTAGTATGCCAGGTCGCAATGTCGTGGTCAAGGCTAGGAGGTGAGCAGCCTGAGGTCCGATGAGAGATCATGAGACATGATGCTCATGAGGTCCCCCTTGGCGTGCAAGCAGCCGCCCAAGGAACCAAAAAGGGGAGTGAAGCCGCCAGAGTCGGACTGCGAGGCTGGGGCGAACGAAGTGTGAGACCGGTGTCACAGCGCATGCGACTTATCTTTTAGTAGTCCTATTGTGATCCGTCGGGAAGGGGGTGCCTACTCTTGCGCCTGTGGTGGTATCATTAGGCACGACTCTGATGTCTACTACACAACCTTCTTCTTGTAGATGTTGTTGGGCCTCCAAGTGCAGAGGTTTGTAGGACAATAGCAAATTTCCCTCAAGTGGATGACCTAAGGTTTATCAATCTGTGGGAGGTATAGGATGAATATGGTCTCTCTCAAACAACCCTGCAACCAAATAACAAAGAGTCTCTTGTGTCCCCAACACACCGAATACAATGGCAAATTGTATAGGTGCACTAGTTCGGCGAAGAGATGGTGATAAAAGTGCCATATGGATGGTAGATATAGGTTTTTGTAATCTAAAAATATAAAAACAGCAAGGTAGTGAGTAACAAAAGTGAGTGAAAACGGTATTACAATGGTTCAAAACAAGGCCTAGGGTTCATACTTTCACTAGTGCAAGTTCTCTCAACAAGGATAACATAATTAGATCATATTACAATCCCTCAACATGCAACAAAGAGTCACTCCAGAGTCACTAATAGCAAAGAACAAACGATTAGATTATTGTAGGGTGCGAAACCACCTCAAAGTTATTCTTTCTGATCGATCTATTCAAGAGTTCGTACTAGAATAACACCTTAAGACACAAATCAACCAAAACCCTAATGTCACCTAGATACTCCAATGTCACCTCAAGTATCCGTGGGTATGATTATAACATATGCATCACACAATCACAGATTCATCTATTCAAACCAACACAAAGAACTTCAAAAAGTGGCCCAAAGTTTCTACCGGAGAGTCAAGACAAAAACGTGTGCCAACCCCTATGCATAAGTTCACAAGGTCACTGAACCCGCAAGTTGATCACCAAAACATACATCAAGTAGATCATGTGATATCCCATTGTCACCATAGATAAGCACATGCAAGACATACATCAAGTGTTCTCAAATCCTTAAAGACTCAATCCGATAAGATAACTTCAAAGGGAAAACTCAACCCATTACAAGAGAGTAGAGGGGGAGAAACATCATAAGATCCAACTATGATAGCAAAGCTTGCGATACATCAAGATCATGCCAAATCAAGAACACGAGAGAGAGAGGGAGAGAGAGAGAGAGATCAAACACATAGCTACTGGTACATACCCTCGGCCCCGAGGGCGAACTACTCCCTCCTCATCATGGAGTGCGCCGGGATGATGAAGATGTCCACCGGTGATGGATCCCCCCTCCGGCAGGGTGCCGGAACAGAGTCCCGGTTGGTTTTTGGTGGCTACAGAGGCTTGCGGCAGCGGAACTCCCGATCTAGGTTTATTTCTGGGGGTTTCTGTATTATTATGACTCACTAGCTGATTGTGTTATTGATATGAGTAATTGTGAGACCTATGTGTTATTGCGAGTATGGTTAGTTCGTAATATTTGCTGAAACTTGAATGCTGGCTTTTCATGTTTACAACAACAAGAGAAAACAGAGTTTGTAAAAGTTTTTCTTTTTCACTTTCAGTTTATCAACTGAATTGCTTGAGGACAAGCAAAGGTTAAATCTTGGGGGAGTTGATACGTCTCCAACGTATCTACTTTTCCAAACACTTTTGCCCTTGTTTTGGACTCTAACTTGCATGATTTGAATGAAACTAACCCGGACTGACGTTGTTTTCAGTAGAACTACCATGATGTTGTTTTATGTGTAGAAACGAAAAGTTCTCGGAATGACCTTTAAATCCGCGGAGGGACTTTTCAGAATTAATAAGAATTTTTGGCGAAAGAATTAGGGCTAGGGGGCCCAAGTCCTGTCCACGAGACAGGGGGTGCCCCCCTAGGGCGCGCCCCCTATCTCGTGGGCCCCCCGGACCTCCTCCAACCTCAACTCCAACTCCATATATACCGTCTCGCAGAGAAAAAAATCAAAGAAAAAGTTTCATCGCGTTTTACGATATGGAGCCGCCGCCAAGCCCTAATCTCTCTCGGGAGGGCTGATCTGGAGTCCGTTCGGTGCTCCGGAGAGGGGGGTTCGTCGTCGTCATCATCATCAACCATCCTCCATCACCAATTTCATGATGCTCATCGCCGTGCGTGAGTAATTCCATCGTATTCTTGCTGGACGGTGATGGGTTGGATGAGATTTACCATGTAATCAAGTTAGTTTTGTTAGGGTTTGATCCCTAGTATCCACTATGTTCTGAGATTGATGTTGCTATGACTTTGCTATGCCTAATGCTTGTCACTAGGGCCCGAGTGCCATGATCTCAGATCTGATCCTATTATGTTTTCATGAATATATGCGTGTTCTTGATCCTATCTTGCAAGTATATAGTCACCTATTATGTGTTATGATCCGACAACCCCGAAGTGACAATAATCGGGACAGTTGTCGGTGATGACCGTAGTTTGAGGAGTTCATGTATTCACTATGTGTTAATCCTTTGGTCCGGTTCTCTATTAAAAGGAGGCCTTAATATCCCTTAGTTTCCACTAGGACCCCGCTGCCACGGGAGGGTAGGACAAAAGATGTCATGCAAGTTCTTTTCCATAAGCACGTATGACTATTTACGGAATACATGCCTACATTACATTGATGAATTGGAGCTAGTTCTATATCACCCTATGTTATAACTATTGCATGAGGAATCGCATCTGGCATAATTATCCATCACTGATCCATTGCCTACGAGCTTTTCATATATTGTTCTTCGCTTATTTACTTTTCCGTTGCTACTGTTACAACTACTACAAAAACCCAAAAACATTTATCTTTATTGTTGCTACTGTTACCATTACTATCATACACTTTTGCTACTAAACACTTTTCTGCAGATACTAAGTTATCTAGGTGTGGTTGAATTGACAACTCAACTGCTAATACTCAAGAATATTCTTTGGCTCCCCTTGTGTCGAATCAATAAATTTGGGTTGAATACTCTACCCTCGAAAGCTGTTGCGATCCCCTATACTTGTGGGTTATCAAGACTAATTTCTGGCGTCGTTGCCGGGGAGCATAGCTCTATTCTCTGAGTCACTTGGGATTTATATCTGTTGATCAGTATGAAGAACTTGAAAGACGCTAAGACCAAGATTTTACCCTCAACTACAAGGGGAGGTAAGGAACTGCCATCTAGCTCTGCACTAGATTCTCCTTCCGTTATTAGTAGGCTTGCGACACCTAAACCTTCTACTGCTATGAATTCAGATATGTCGCATATTATTGATGATGCCACTTCTGCTATGCATGATGAAACTACTTCTGTGCGTGATACTACTTTGCCATTAGGTGAATTTCTAGATGAACAACTTGCTAGAGTTAGGGGGAATGAAAATATTGAAGAACCTATTATTGATGATAGTGATGATGAACGTTCCCCCAATGATTATGTATTACCTGTTATTCCTAAGGGTTATGTTATGAACAAAGAAGCTGCTAAAGCTATTCTTGCTTGCAATGATAGAAATGATCTTAAGAAATTATTAGCTAAATGGAAGCAGCAGTCTCTTAATGCTAGAATGAAACCTGGTCCTACATTTGCTACTTCACCTATTTGTGTTACTGATAAGGATTATGAATTCTCGGTTGATCCTAATATTATTACTTTAGTTGAATCCGATCCTTTTTATGGCCTTGAATCTGAAACTGTTGTGGCACATCTTACCAAGTTGAATGATATAGCCACCCTATTTACTCATGATGAGAAGTCTCTCTATTTATATATCCTTAAGATTTTCCCGTTCTCATTAAAGGGTGATGCTCAGACTTGGTATAATTCTCTTGCTCCTCGTTGTGTGCGTAGTCCCCAGGATATGATTTATTACTTCTCTGCTAAATATTTCCCTGCTCATAAGAAACAAGCTGCTTTGCGGGAAATATATAATTTTGTGCAAACCAAAGAAGAGAGTCTCCCACAAGCTTGGGGGAGGCTTCTCCGGTTGCTTTCTGCTTTGCCTGATCATGATCTTAAGAAATATGAAATACTTGATATCTATTATAATGGACTAACCGATGCTTCCAAGGACCACTTGGATAGTTGTGATGGTTGTGTTTTCAGGGAAAGAACAGTCGACGAAGCTGAAATATTATTGAATAATATGTTGACTAATGAAATAATTGGACTCTTCCCGAGCCAGTTCCTGAAGTAATTCCTGAACCAATTGAGCCAACTCCTGAGCCTATTCCTAAACCCACTCCGAAGAAGAGAGGTGTTTTATTCCTCAGTCCTGAAGATATACAAGAGGCAAAGAAATCAATGAAAGAAAAAGGTATTAAAGCTGAATATGTTAAGAATTTACCTCCTATTGAAGAAATACATGGTCCGAATATACCACCTGAAGAACCACATTGTCTTGATAACCCGACATAGGTAGTAAAGGTAAATTCTCTCTATAGATATGATAAAGTTGAGATACCCTCTACTAAATTTCATAGACCATGCTTAGATGAATTTGATGACTTTATGGCTAGACAAGAAAGTTTTAATGCTTATGTTGGTAGGGAGTTAAAGAATAATGCTTTCGAGATAGGACGCGTAGGTGATAATCTGGCTAGAGTTAAAGATGAACTTCACCGCGTTAGCAAATATGCTTCTATGGTTGCTACTCAAGCTGAGCAAGTACTCAAAGCTCAAAATGATTTGCTTGAGGAATTGAATAATAAAAATGACTTTGCTGTTAGAGTGGCTACTAGAACTGGTAGAATGACTCAGGAACCTTTGTATCCTGAAGGCCACCCTAAAAGAATTGAACAAGATTCTCAGAATAATAATCTAGATGTTCCTAGTTCTTCCAAGAAGAAGAAAAAGAAAAATGATAGGACTGTGCAAACTTCTAGTGAACCTAATATAGAAACACTTGAGAATCCCAATAATACTTCTATCTCTGATGCTGAAATGCAATCAGGTGATGAACATGAACCTAATGATAATGCTAATGATAATGTTCATGTTGATGCTCAACCTAGTAATAACAACGATGTAGAGATTGAACCTGTTGTTGATCTTGATAACCCACAATCAAGAAACCAACGTTATGATAAAAGAGATTTTGTTGCTAGGAAGCACGGTAAAGAAAGAGAACCATGGGTTCAGAAACCCATGACCTTTCCTCCTAAACCATCAAAGTCAAAGGATGATGAGGATTTTGAGCGCTTTGCTAAAATGATTAGACCTATTTTCTTACGTATGCGCTTAACTGATATGCTTAAAGTAAAACCTTATGCTAAATACATGAAGGATATTATGACAAATAAAAGAAAGATACCGGAAGCTGAAATTTCCACCATGCTTGCTAATTACACTTTTAAGGGTGGAATGCCAAAGAAACTTGGAGATCCGGGTGTTCCAACTATACCATGCTCCATTAAAAGAAATTATGTAAGAACTGATTTATGTGATCTTGGAGCCGGTGTTAGTGTTATGCCTCTCTCTTTATATCGTAGACTTGAATTAAATAAGTTGACACCTACTGAAATATCTTTGCAAATGGCTGATAAATCAACTGCTATACCTGTCGGTATTTGTGAGGATGTGCCTGTTGTGGTTGCAAATGTCACTATCTTAACGGACTTTGTTATTCTTGATATTCCCAAGGACTATAGTATGTCTATTATCCTTGGTAGACCTTTTCTTAATACTGCAGGGGCTGTTATTGATTGCAACAAAGGCAATGTCACTTTTCATGTTAATGGTAATGAGCATACGGTACACTTTCCGAGGAAGCAAATCCAAGTTCATAGCATAAATACTATTGAGAAAGCTTCAACTATTATTTTTGGAGGTTTTGAATTTCCTCTCCGTACTATCAGGAAAAAGTATGATATTCTTATTGTTGGGGATTTTCATGTCCCCGTTGAGGTAACTTAGTGTTATTCGAAATTTCCCCCGTTCCGTGTTATTCGGAATGAGTTTGTTAACAAGACTTGATCAACCTTGTTAGTGGATTCATTGTGATGACCACAAGATGGATGAAACTAGAAGGCACAACCTTCTATACCCTCTTTTTACTTTCTGTTATTTAGATTAAATAAAGCAAAATAATATTATCCGCCTATTTTCTAATTTATTTGTGCAATAAAAAATAGTCTGAAAATAAAAGTGCTCCAAATGCCCTGCAAATTTAGTATGATTTTTTCTGGAATATTTGAGGATTTTAGGCACTAAAAACACTACAGAAGGGCCAAGCACCAGGCCACGAGAGAGGAGGGCGCCCCCCCCCCCCTATAGGGCACGCCCCCTGTCTCGTGGGCCCCTGGTGGCTCCCCTCCACTTATGCCAGCACCCACACACTCCATCTTCTACCCAAAAAAATCCCCATCCTGCTCAAGCACGAGTTCTAGCTCGTTTTGCTGCAATTTTCGATCTCTTAGCTCAAAGTTCCATTCACAAAACTGCTTTGGGAGATTGTTGCTTGGTATGTGACTCTCCATTGGTCCAATTAGTTTTTGTTCTAGTGCTTTATCATTGCAAATCCTTGCTGTCTTGGTGACCCTGTTCTTGAGCTTGCATGATTAAGTTTTTGAGGTCCCAAGTAATTCTAATGCATGATATGGGCTCTAGGCACTTGTAGGAGTAGTTACTATCAATCTTGTTTAGTTTTATGCACTTTTATTTTGAAGTTACTAAAATTTCAGAAATTTTCAGAGAAATAAATATGCTTAGAAGAATGTACCAAGGTGGTTCCTCGGCAAAGAAAGGGCCAAGGATTGCTATACGTGAGCAAGATGTTGAATTGCCAAGGAATGCATGTGTACGAGCCTTTGAGTGGCCATCCGATGATTTTATGATTAAAGCAAGCTTCAAGAAGGAATTTGACGCGTATGTGCGTAATGCCGAGCTGGAGGACTTCTTACAAGATAAGTGTCCTCAGTACTCTCAATTGAATGATTCCTTTGTGCGGAGGTTTAAATATAATTGTACACGTAATTCTCCTAGTGTCCTATTTGATATTTATGATACATCTTACACCATGGACTTAGAGGATTTTACAACTGTTGCAAACTCCCGCAGTGGGGTAATATTAATGATCCTCCCAAATCTGAATTTAGAGATTTCCTTGCGAATATAACTATGGGAGAATCTAGGGATGTAGCACAAGCTACCATTGGGAGAATTCATTTTCCTGCTTTACATTACTTTGCTCTCTTTATTGGTAGATGCATTAACGGTAAGGACGAGGTATCTCACATGTGTGCACCTGATCTTTGTGTCCTCAAGAGTGTTGTGTCAGGTTATAAAGGTTATAACTTGGGGGAAATTGTTGCACGTAGGTTGCAGAATAATAGTAGAAAGGGAAATTTCTTTGGAGGAATTTATGCAACCCGTGTGGCTAATTTTCTTGATATAGCCTAGAAGGAGATATGATAATGCCTCCTGTTTATTTGGATAAAGAAGCTATGTTTAGTCATCATTTTCTTGAGAGGAATGTACAATTCCTTCATTATCGACTAATCTATGACAGACGCAACGTCATCCCTGTCACTCTTCCTGCTCCCTACCTTTTTGATTATTAGGCAAGAGGAAGATATGTTGTCACCAGGGAAGAAGCCACTGAATATGAGAGGGGAATGGAGGCAGCTCGCCAAAACGCTGCTGCCCAGGAGGTTGTTGCCTCTGGATCTCAGTACAACCCCAGTTTCACTTATGGATATTAGCCAGGCGGTCCTTGGTATTAAACCAACTTAGGCCAAAAGCCTAAGCTTGGGGGAGTACGTATTTCTCACCGACTTTACATTCATGTTCACACACTAGTCGTCGGTGCTCATACGCTTTCATTATATTATCCATACTAGTTTAAATTCCTTTTTCTAGTCTCTTTCTTGTGTGTTTGATAAATCTTGAGAAAAACCAAAAAAAATTAGTTAGTTTAATTTCCTTGCTTGTAGTAGAAACTAAAATGAAAACCCAAAAAGATCTCTCGTTCTTCTTTTACTTGTTGGGAGCTTTCCCGTGTAAATAGTTTTATCTTCTTTTCTTTCTTCTCGGGGTCGAGAAGACCATATTGGAAATGCTTAGTGGCTCTTATATGCATGATTGTTTATTTAATTAGAGCCCATACTATTTGTCTTCTCTCTTGAGTTGAATGCTTGCAGATTCCAGCTTAGTCCAATGCACGTACACTCTTATTATTATACACGTCGTTTGGTGTGCGAGTGAAAGGCAATAATGATGATATATGATGGACTTATTGGGATGAGAAAAGCTGGTATGAACTCGACCTCTCTTGTTTTTGTAAATATGATGATTCATCGTTCCTGAGTCAACTATTATGAAGTAAACATATTTGCAATGACATTTATAGATTATAGTTACTTGTGCCATGCTTGATTAACTATGAGTTATAATGGTTTACCTTGCGTGTCAACATGCTATTAGAATGATTATGATGTGGTATGATGGGATGGTATCCTCCTTTAAATGAATTGAGTGACTCGACTTGGCACATGTTCACGCATGTAGTTAAATCAAATCAACGCAGCCTTCATGATATTTATGTTCATGGAGGATTATATCCTACTCATGCTTGTACTTGGTGTGAATTAATTTTAATGCATGCTTACGACTATTCTCGCTCTCTTAGTTGGTTGCTTCCCAGTCTTTTGCTAGCCTTCACCTATACTAAGCGGGAATACTGCTTGTGCATCCAAACTCCTTAAACCCCAAAGTTGTTCCATATGAGTCCACTATACCTTCCTATATGCGGTATCTACCTGCCGTTCCAAGTAAATTTGTATGTGCCAAACTCCAAACCTTCAAATGAAATTCTGTTTTGTATGCTCGAGCAGCTCATGTAACAACTAGGGCTGCCTATATCTTCCATGTTAGGTGTGTTATTCTCAGAGGAGTGGACTCCACTCCTCATTCACGAGAAAGGGTCGGTAACTGGGATGCCGAGTCCCATGATCCAAAAGGATCAAAGCAAATCAAAATAATTAAACAAAACTCCCCCAGGGTTGTTGTATGTTGGAGGCACTCGTTGTTTCGAGCAAGCCATGGATTGATGCTTGTTGGTGGTTGGGGAGTATAAACCTTTACCATTCTATTTGGGAACTGCCTATAATGCATTTAGTGTGGAGATACAGCCATCTCATAGGTGTTGTGTTGACAGCAAAAGTATGCCGCTCAAATTGTTATTCAAATCTCTATTTTAAAATCGAGCTCTGGCACCTCTACAAATCCCTGCTTCCCTCTGCGAAGGGCCTATCTATTTACTTTTATGTTGAGTCATCATCCTTCTTATTAAAAGCACCAGCTGGAGAGCACACTCTCATTTGCATTCATTATTATTGGTTTATATTGGGTATGACTTGACTGGATCTCTTTTACCATGAATTACAATGTTTAGTCAGTCCTTCATCTTTAAAGGTGCTCTGCATTTATGTTTTGCGGTCTCAGAAAGGGCTAGCGAGATACCATTTTGCTATATCATGTTATGATTATTTTGAGAAAGTGTTGTCATCCGAGTTTTATTATGATGACTCGCTAGCTGATTATGTTATTGATATGAGTAATTGTGAGACCTATGTGTTATTGTGAGTATGGTTAGTTCATAATATTTGCTGAAACTTAAATAATGGTTTTTCATGTTTACAACAACAAGAGCAAACAGAGTTTGTAAAAGTTTTTCTTTTTCACTTTCAGTTTATCAACTGAATTGCTTGAGGACAAGCAAAGGTTAAATCTTGGGGGAGTTGATACGTCTCCAACGTATCTACTTTTCCAAACACTTTTGGCCTTGTTTTGGACTCTAACTTGCATGATTTGATTGAAACTAACCCGAACTGACGTTGTTTTCAGTAGAATTACCATGATGTTGTTTTATGTGTAGAAAAGAAAAGTTCTCGGAATGACATGTAAATCCGCGGAGGGACTTTTCAGAATTAATAAGAATTTTTGGTGAAAGAATCAGGGCCAGGGGGCCCAAGGCCTGTCCACAAGACAGGGGGCGCGCCCCCCTAGGGTGCACCCCCCTATATCGTGGGCCCCCCGGACCTCCTCCGACCTCAACTACAACTCCATATATACCGTCTCGCGGAGAAAAAAATCAGAGAAAAAGTTTCATCGCGTTTTACGATATGGAGCCGCCCCCAAGCCCTAATCTCTCTCGGGAGGGCTGATCTGGAGTCTGTTTGGGGCTCCGGAGAGGGGGATTCGTCGTCATCGTCATCATCAACCATCCTCCATTACCAATTTCATGATGCTCACCGCCATGCGTGAGTAATTCCATCATAGGATTGCTGGACGATGATGGGTTGGATGAGATTTACCATGTAATCAAGTTAGTTTTGTTAGGGTTTGATCCCTAGCATCCACTATGTTTTGAGATTGATGTTGCTTTGACTTTGCTATGCTTAATGCTTGTCACTAGGGCCCGAGTGCCATGATTTCAGATCTGAACCTATTATGTTTTCATGAATATATGTGTGTTCTTGATCCTATCTTGCAAGTCTATAGTCACCTATTATGTGTTATGATCCGACAACCCCGAAGTGACAATAATCAGGACACTTCTCGGTGCTGACCATAGTTTGAGGAGTTCATGTATTCACTATGTGTTAATGCTTTGGTCTGGTTCTCTATTAAAAGGAGGCCTTAATATCCCTTAGTTTCCAGTAGGACCCCGCTGCCACGGGAGCGTAGGACAAAAGATGTCATGCAAGTTCTTTTCCATAAGCACGTATGACTATTTACGGAATACATGCCTACATTACATTGATGAATTGGACCTAGTTCTATATCACCATATGTTATAATTATTGCATGAGGAATCGCATCTGGCATAATTATCCATCACTGATCCATTGCCTACGAGCTTTTCATATGTTGTTCGTCGCTTATTTACTTTTCTGTTGCTACTGTTACAACTACTACAAAAACCCAAAAACATTTATCTTTATTGTTGCTACTGTTACCATTACTATCATACACTTTTGCTACTAAAAACTTTGCTGCAGATACTAAGTTATCCAGGTGTGCTTGAATTGACAACTCAACTGTTAATACTCCAGAATATTCTTTGGATCCCCTTCTGTCGAATCAATAAATTTGGGTTGAATACTCTACCCTCGAAAGCTGTTGCGATCCCCTATACTTGTGGGTTATCTCCACCCTCTCGCCTCGCTTGCCTAGGCGCTCTATGTCCTCGGGTTCCGGCCCTCGAGCGAGCTCAGCCGCCATTGGTATGCCAGGTCACGATGCCGTGGTCAAGGCTAGGGGGTGAGGGCTGGAGAGCCAGCAGGAGCTCCCGAGACGCGATGCTCGGGACCCCCCCCCCCTTTAACATGCAAGTGACTCGCGGGGTAAGGTAGCGACCATCCAAACCAGCCCATGAATCATCATCAGGTGAACCTGCATGTTAGATGATAGGAGAGGTCGTGAACCCCTACAAAGCAGACTGTCCGCCCTAGGGCCCAGGCAAAAGACGAAGGCACCGAGGACCTAGTGAGGTGGCGTGTGCGAAGTAGGTCGCGAGCCAGAGCTCGTCCCGCGGGTTTGTCACCGTTACCGGGACGGACCCGAGCACAAGTGTCGTGCCGACGTGAGTAGCCATGCGGCGAGGCAAGCAAGGGACAATCCAGCAAATGTAGGGAGACCGCGAGGAGGTTAAGACTCGAGGTTGCAGAGTGACGATCATAGGTAAACTCATAGAAGATGGTTAGACAACCCTAGTGAATGCCAAATGATATACGCTGCAGGGACAATCCAACGTATCTATATTTTTTTATTGTTCCATGCTATTATGTTACCCGTTTTGGATGTTTATGGTATTTACTATACACTTTTATATCATTTTTAGCACTAACCTATTAACCGGAGCCCAGCCCAAATTGTTCTTTTTTGCCTATTTCAGTGTTTCGCAGAAAAGGAATATCAAACAGAGTCTAAATTGAATGAAACCTTCAGGAGAGTTATTTTTGGAACAAACGCAATCCCAGAGACTTGGAGTGGACATCAAGAAGCAAATGAGGAAGCCACGAGGTAGGGAGGCGCGCCCTAGGGGGTGGGCACGCCCCCACCCTCGTGGGTCCCTCGTGGCTCCCCTAAATGACTTATGTACCACGAAAACATCCAGGAGCACCACGAAACCCTATTTCCACCGCCGCAACCTTCTGTACCCGGGAGATCCCATCTTGGGGCCTTTTCCGGTGCTTCGCCAGAGGGGGAATCGATCACAAAGGGCTTCTACATCAACGCCAAGGCCTCTCCGATGAGTTGTGAGTAGTTTTCCATAGACCTTCGGGTCCATAGTTATTAGCTAGATGGCTTCTTCTCTCTCTTTGAATCTCAATACAAAGTTCTCCTTGATCTTCTTGGAGATCTATTCGATGTAACTCTTTTTGCGGTGTGTTTGTCGAGATCTGATGAATTGTGGGTTTATGATCAAGTTTATCTATGAGAAATATTTGAATCTCCTCTAAATTATTTTATGTATGATTGGTTATCTTTGCAAGTCTCTTCGAATTATCAGTTTGGTTTGGCCTACTAGATTGATCTTTCTTGCAATGCAAGAAGTGCTTAGCTTTGGGTTCAATCATGCGGTGTCATTTCCCAGTGACGGCAGGGGCAGCAAGGCACGTATTCAATTGTTGCCATCGAGGATAAAAAGATGGGGTTTATATCATATTGCTTGAGTTTATCCCTCTACATCATGTCATCTTGCCTAATGCGTTACTCTGTTCTTATGAACTTAATACTCTAGATGCATGCTGGATATCGGTCAATGTGTGGAGTAATAGTAGTAGATGTAGAATCGTTTCGATCTAATTGCCGTGGATGTGATGCCTATATACATGATCATGCCTAGATATTCTCATAACTATGCACTTTTCTATCAATTCCTTGACCGTAATTTGTTCACCCACCGTAATACTTATGCTATCTTGAGAGAAGCCACTAGTGAAACCTATGGCCCCCGGGTCTATTTTCCATCATATAAGTTTCTGATCTACTTTTTTTTGCAATCTTTACTTTTCAATCTATATCATAAAAGTACCAAAAATATTTATCTTATTATTACCTCTATCAGATCTCACTTTTGCAAGTGGTCGTGAAGGGATTGGCAACCCCTTTATTGCGTTGGTTGCAAGGTTCTTGATTGTTTGTGTAGGTACGAGGGACTTGCATGTAGCCTCCTACTGGATTGATACCTTGGTTCTCAAAAACTGAGGGAAATACTTACTCTAGTTTGCTGCATCACCCTTTCCTCTTCAAGGGAAAACCAACGCAGTGCTCAAGAGGTAGCATACGGTCATTCTAGAGATAAATGTCTCTATATTGACCTAGCATGGCAATTACATAAACCTTGAGATCCTTGTTTTGCTAATTTGTAGACTACATTTTTATTGGCTATTTTTGTTCTAAAAAAATCAAAGAATGATCGACTCTATAGTGACTTGTCATGGCAATTATATGAACCTTGGGTTCCTTGTTTTGCTAATTTGTAGACTATGTTTTTATTGGTTATTTTTTGTTCTCAAAAATCAAAAAATGATCGACATCTATAGGCCCACATAAATTATCCCTTCGACTCAATGCACGAGAAGGGTTTACTCTTTGCTCCGTGCGCTATGTTAGAGCAAATCAATTTTCAGCACATGCGTTCGATGTCACCCGACCACTTCCCCCCCTCCACACTAGCATCGAAGTTGCGTTCCCGACATCGTACATCTTTAACTTGGCCACGGGGGTACGATGTTCAGTTTGTAATATTACTGATGTAGTTGGTGCCCCATCGAACTTGTGCTTTCGGGATTTGAACAAATCACACACCAGACCCATACATCTTTTTCGGGTCGCATGCATGGTATAGGGGCCGGGTATTCTGATCGAGCATCTCTCCCTTGTTCGGTTTATAGACACCGCACATATCTATGGGCTCCCCGAGGTATATATATTATCCTTGACCCATAACGAGGGGGCCCCCACAATCTAGCTATCCCTTTGACCCAACATATGAGAAGGGTTTGACCATGATGGTTTCCTATTGCTATGTGTGCCATTATAGACCAAATAATATTTGAGCACATGTGTTGGAAGACACCCCCCCCCCCCCGCCGCCGCCTCGAAGTTGGGAAACCGACATTGTATGTATTGGACCTGGCTTGGGATCGGGTACGGGGTTCGGTTTGTAGTGTTGTTGGTGGCCCATCAAAGTTGTGTGTTCGGGATTTAAACACATCACACACCACTGTACCCATTCATATTTTTGGGCCACATGCAGTGTATATGCGGTTTTATGATCGACGACATCTCCCTTGTGCGGTTTTTTATGACGACACGCATATCTGTGTGGCCATGAATGGATTCTTCCTAGTTCGTGTTAGGGCCGGTCACCGTCACATGTCGTTCAACCAAACTCGAGCTCATGCATTGTCAGGACACCCCCACATGCTCGGATTGCTGCGTTCAACCAACACCGTGTCATGCGTATCTCGTCCTTAACTACCCAGCGTTCATGGTTGTTGTCTGTATCGAGAGGCAGGCGCCACATCTAAATTGTACATTATTCTATATTCACATCACCCCTTCCAACATACATAATTTGGGGTTGCACGCAAGTGGTGCTGGTTTTTGGTCCCTCTGGTGTGATTTTTTATGATGGTTCAATCTATTGGCCCAAGCGGTTTATCGACAACAAATGTTGTCGTTTGACCAAATTATAGATTCACTGGTCCATCTTATGGTAGGTCATGGTGACATGCATGTATGACCAAAGTACCATTACGTGCATCCGCCCCGCTGACACGAAGTGGGAGGTGGGTCAAGCACCCTAGATAGCTACGACATTATGTCATTATAGATATATCCCAAGGTGCTTTCGGGTTTGCGAGGTGATACATCTCCAACATATCTATAATTTTTTATTGTTCATGCTCTTATATTATGATTTTTGGATGTTTTATATGCATTAATATGCTATTTTATATTATTTTTGGGACTAACCTATTAACCTAGAGCCCACTGCCGGTTTCTGCTTTTTCCTTTTTTTTGAGTTTCATAGAAAAGAATATCAAACGGAGTCCAAACGGAATAAAACTTTACGATGATTTTTCTTAGACCAAAAGACACACATAGGACTTGGAGACCAAAGAAAAGGAGTCCTGAGGCGACGGTAAAGGTGCAGGGCGCGCCCCACCGGGGGGGGGGGGTGCCCCCTGCCTTGTGGTCCCTCGGAGCTCCTCTAACCCTATTCTTCAGCCTATAAATTCCCAAATATTCCCAAACCACCAGAATCGTCCAGGAAAATACTTATCTGCTGCCGCAAGCCTCTATTCCCGTGAGATCCCATCTTGGGGCCTTTTCCGGTGATCTACTAGAGGGGGATTCAATCATGGAGGGCATCAACATCAACCCTATTGGCCTTTCGATGAAGCGTGAGTAGTTGACCACAGACCTACGTGTCCATAGCTAGTAGCTAGATGGCTTCTTCTCTCGCTTTGATCTTCAATACAATGTTCTCCTTGTTGTTCTTGGAGATCCATCCGATGTAATCTTCTTTTACGGTGTGTTTGTCGAGATCCGATGAATTGTCGATTTATGATCAGATTATCTATGAATATTATTTGAATCTTCTATGAATTATTATATGCATGATTTGATATATTTGTACTTCTCTTCAAATTATCGATTTGGTTTGGCCAACTAGATTGGTATTTCTTGCAATGGGAGAGGTGCTCAGTTTTGGGTTCAATCTTGCGGTCTCCTCGCCTAGTAACAAAGTAGGGGTAGCGAGGCATGTATATGTATTGTTGCCATCAAGGGTAAAAAGATGGGGTTTTCATCATATTGCTTGAGGTTGTCCCTCTACATCATGTCATCTTAGATAAGGCGTTACTCCATTCTTTGTGAACTTAATACTCTAGATGCATGTTGGATAGTGGTTGATACATGGAGTAATAGTAGTAGATGCAGAATCGTTTCAGTCTATTTGACACAGACGTGATGCCTATATGCATAATCATTGCCTTGGATATCATCATAACTTTGCGGTTTTCTATCAATTGCTCCACAGTAATTTGTTCACCCACCGTATTATTTGCCTTCAAGAGAGAAGCCTCTAGTGAAACCTATGGCCCACAGGTCTATTTTCCTTATTATATTTTCAGATCTATAAACCAAAAAACTGAAAAATATCTTGCTGCAATTTATTTACTTTTATTTTGTTTTATGTGTTAGTTATCTTTTATATCTATCTCTATCACATCTCACCATTCCAATTGATCGTGAAGGGATTGACAACCCCTTTATCGTGTTGGGTGCAAGTGTTTGATTGTTTGTTTAGGTGCATATATTGGAGACTTGCTTGTGCGTCCTAATGGATTGATACCTTGGTTCTCTAACTGAGGGAAATACTTATTTCTACTTTGCTGCATCACCCTTTCCTCCTCAAGGGAAAAACCAACGCAAGCTCAAGAAGTAGCACAAGGGAGGTGCCCCAAAAGTTGTGCATTGTGTATTTGAAGTTTTAAACATCACACCCCATATTCCTACGTATATTTGGCCACTTCCAGGTGGTTCTTGACTTCTGTCCCCTCTCATCGATCTTCAACGACGTGCCCAACCGTAGGCCCGTGCGGTCAAAGTTGTGCATTGGAATTTTGAACATCACCAACCACACTTTTCACTCATATATATTTGGGCCACAGGCTGGTGTGGCTGTCTTTTGACCCTCTCTAAAGTTTTTTTTGCTGTAAAGACTCTGATTATGCTCAACGGACACGGGTATAATGTCTTAACCATGTGCGATGCAAGTGCGCTATGAATCACCACAACTGTGCAAGCGCGAGCAAAGGTGGAGGTACTGGCTTAACCATGTGCGATGCAAGTGCGTTGTAAAATAACCACCTGCGCAAGCTAAAGGCGGGTAGTTTATTTAGATTGAATTCCACGTTTGCGTCTAAAAACTAGGACAAACCGTGTGCGATAGACCAGCTAGCTAGAAATCTAAAAACGAACTACCCGCCTTGGGCGTTGCAAAAATTGGCGGTTCTGCCACTTTTCCTTATTATCGTACACACATATTCTTATTGGTCCGCGCGCGATCTTGGGTACTCCTGCCCTGCATCAATTCCTTTACCCAAATTTTAGTAGACGCCCTACTGCAACCATCGCCCACACTCCTCCAGCACCGACCTTATAGTAAAATTGCAGTAGCCGAGGCATTTGAACTGTCGCCCTCCCTCGTCCACCACCATCTCCACCCACCATTACTAAAATTTCCAGTAGCCGCAACATATCCTCCAACACCACCACACCCCCTCCACAGTCCCCCACCCGGCCCCCTTCCCCCCTCGAACCGTAGCTCACCGCCGCCACCGCCGCCAACCCCTGCCGGTCTGCCCGTACCTCCTAGCTTTGATAATAAAGTTCATGTTACCCAACGATTCCCATACCGTCGCCTCACTGCCCTGAGTTTTTAGATGAGGCCTGCGGTGTCCCTCCCCGCCAGATCCACATCACCTGGTCCATAATTTCACAACCTAAGCTCAGCCACGTATCCCGGGGAGACCGACGCGCGTTCGACAAAGAGAGGGTTTATCATGGCCAGTCCGGCGGATATTGGTGAGGTGGCCGCCGTTTGCCTTGACTTGTCGATCCTGGAGCAACACGTAGACTGGGAAGACAGACTACGTTGCCATGCCAAAGGTTTCATGTCAGCGGGCTAGCGTATCACTATATCTTGGGAAAGCTAGTTACGACATCAAGCTCGTCGACAGCAACGGCTTCACGTGGGCGATGTCACAGGTTAAGTGGTCCACCCCCAACCCCACTGGTTCAACCGTCGTTGATCTCTTTGATGGCCCTGTCGCTGATCTCCTTTGCCAAGAGGTTAGGGATTTGCGATCCTTGTACGCCATCGAGCCCATTTTGTCATTTCTGAAGGACATGTTCTACGGTGGCAGCTTGGGATCCTCAATTGCCAAGTCTCATCTCATCGACCACAACCACGACCATGAGGAGGGCACCCACAAAGGTTCTTCCAAGGTGAAACAACCCATCTGTGACATCGGAGAGTGCATCATGGGTCTGTGCTCTTCCAACTGGAAGGATCCTATCCATAACATGTGAGGCAACATCCTATCAGAAAATCTTACCTTTTCTAGCTTGCCAACCCATACCCTTTGTTATATTAGCATTTGTCGTGCAGTGTTTTAACTGTGCCGTGTTTAATTATTTCAGTTATGCAAAAATGTATTATTCAATATGTCTATGTGATGTTTAAGTATGAATTATCCACTTCAGTTTCATGAATGGCTATATTTGGTTGTGTATAGTGAGTAGATGCCTTATTTATCTATATTTGGTTGTTAGGTTGGTTGAAGTGAGCATTTTTCTAGTTATCGAGCAGATGCGTTGTTTATATGTATTTGGTTCCTAGGTTGGTTGCGGTGAGCATTTGTCCAGTTATAAAGCAGATACCTTATTTATCTGTATTTGGTTGTTAGGTTGGTTGCAGTGAGCATTTGTCCAGTTTTCAAGCAAATGCCTTGTTTATTTGTATTTGCTTTTTAGGTTGGTAGCAGTGAGCATTTGTCCAGTTTTCAAGCATATGCCATGTTTATTTGTATTTGCTTGTTTGATTTGTTGCGGTGAGACTCTGTCCAGTTTTCAATGGCTATATTTGGTTGTTATACTGATCATTTATGCCTTGTTTATTTCAGTCATTGACAATGTGGTGTTCATTGTGTGCAAGTCGGAACTGTGCCGCTCGGTTGCATTAATACCAGTTTGAACAGCTATATTTGGATCCAGTTATGCCTGGTCTAGTTAACACATGCCCTTTATTTCAATTTGATACATTTATCCAGTGTGATGTTTAGGCATTACCTACGTTCTATTCATTTTCAACAATACCAGTTTAAATTGCAATATTTGATGGTTGTTAATCTTGTTCTAGGTAACATTGCCTTCCATTTTATATCTACTTTGACAACATGCTGAAACAAACACATTCAAGCTATCATTTTATGATGATGTTGCTTACCTTTGCTATAATTGTTTGATGTTAAGGTTGATGTACTTATCATGCTTTTCCACTACTTATGCAGGACAAGAATGGGAGTGGCCACCATTTTTCCCCGAGGTTAGTTTCATCCCTCGGCTTGTACTCCCCCCATCGTTCCATAATGTAGTGCATATAGATCCAAGCATGGACACTTGTTAGCTTCTAATATTAACTTGTTGCTTGTAGGTACATATGCCCTTGGAAAGGATCCATGCATGGGGCAATAAGATGTTCATGAACAAGCATCAAGTGAGGAAACTGATAAGGATTATTAGGAAAAAGATACCAACGGTGGCAAGCAAACTATTTGTTTATGGTCTATCGAACACAATAGTGAGATGTAGGATGGTACCTACAAACTCTGTAGCCTTCTCTTTTTACTGCCCATAATGAGTTGTTAGACAACAATGTCTGTATCTTTTTTGTTTGCAATGGTTCCCAAAGCAGTTCACTCAAGATTACCTCGCAAAGTACATGATTGGTAGACATGCAATGAAGATTAAAGTATTTGATCGAGACTACAATGAGCATCGAGAAGTCATAATGAAGACGGTGAAGGTTGGATGGGCAGCCATCACAAGGGGTTGGCCTAGAGTCATGCGCCCATTATGCATGGAGGAGGGCACAATATGGGCATTCCGCTTCACCTTCTCCAACAACCAGAATGTCTTTCGCCTCTCTCTTTATAGTCTTTAGTACAACTCTGGTTCATCATTCTTTTCTTGGTGCTTCTGTAGTTCTTCAGTATATGTACCTGTGCATCGAATTATGCATTAATAGTTGAACCTATATTTGTAATAAACATGCTTGGATATGAAATAAGTGATTGCCTACTTTCAAATTCAAAACATGTGATTTTTAAATTAGGGCTTAATTAGGGATTACACTGCACACGGTTTGTGAAAGCGAAACGTCTGCGATAGACATGGAGATCAGACACGTTTCTAGGATCCACTACATGTGCGATCAATCTCTACTGCACACATGATCAACCAAGAAAAAGCGTGTGCGATTAACAATAGCATCGCACACAGTTCTTTCTTATTAAATGTTTGCGATAGTCACCTTATCACACACGCTTTGCAATTATGGTTTGTTTATGATGTTGTGCTTGTTGCAAATGTTTGGTGATAGAAGAAGGCGTGTGATAGGTCTTCATCCAACACGGGTACAGCGGACGAATCGTGTGGGATGTATTCAAGGTTCGCATACAGTTCTAAAGCGACAACTGTGTGCGCTCTTACATCGAATTGCATACAGTCGAGGAAAAGTAAATGTGTGTGATTGTCTGCTTCTATAATCATGAACTGTTTGTGATGGGTCACGCATCGTAAACGTAGGATCACAGAATACCGACTGTGATGGCAATACAAGCACAAATGAGTTACAAGGATGGAGCGTTTCGGATATACGAGATATCAGAAATAGTTTTATAGGGACAACTGTATGCACCAAGGATCCCTATCCCCGACGGTTTCTGGGTCGTGTGGGAAGGATCCCCCTATCCTTGTCACTCACTTGGTGATGGTTCGAAACACCGTCATAGAAAGGGGTTAAAAACCATTTGTACATCACCTCGCTATACCCGTGAGATATCAAGTATTTCATTTTTCTTAAGAGGATGATCATGCAAAGCATTAAGCATTCGGAAAAGCCTCCCCAAGCTTGTGGGAGACGCTCTTCTTCAATTTGCACAAAGTTAAATATTTCATGTAAGGCAGCTTGTTTCTAATGAGCAGGAAAATATTTTTCAGAGAAGTAATAAATAATATCCGGGGACTACGCACACAACCAGGAGCAAGGGTATTATACCATATCTTAGCATCACCCTTTAATGAGAATGGAAATAATTTGAGAATATAATAGTAGCGAATCTTCTCATCATTAGCAAAGAGGGTGGCTATATAATTTAATTTAGTAAGACGTTCTACCATAGCTCAAGTTTCATAGCCATGGAAAGAATCAGATTAAGCCAAAGCAATTAACTCTGGATCAACAAAGAATTCATAATCCTTATTGTCAACAAAGATAGGTGAAGTAGTAAACTTAGGATCACATCTAATTCTAGCATTCAACGATTTTTATTTCAGTTTGTATAGTAATTTCTTAAGATCATCTCTATCGTTGCAAGCAAGAAAATCTCTAGCTCTCTCCTCATCCATAATGTATCTTTAAGGTATCTTAGGCAATTCATATCTAGGATATCTAGGCCTAATAGGTGTTTCAAGATTTTCAGTTTCAAGTACTTCATCAATTTCAATAATTTCGTTAGTTTGAGCATTCTCAATATCTTTAGCTCTAGCAATTTGTTCATCAAGAAATTCACCTACTGGTACGTTATCGCTAAGCAAGGTTGTAGCAATGTACTAGCTTCGGCTGTCAGTTGGGCTAGCTGGGTGAATTTGTGTTAATGGCACTGCGTCACCAACATCAATGACGGTGAGGCTGAGCACGCCGGCGTCAATGGTGAGCTTGTCTCCGGCAACAATTCGAGCAGCGGTTAAGGCCCACGTGGTGCGGAGGAGGAGAGGCATCCGTTGGTGGTGGCTATGCGTGTAAGAGCCGCCGGAAACGACGTTAACGACGAGGTCCGAGCGGTGGTAGTTGGCGGCACTCGACGGATTCGAGCCGACGAGCATTACTCCGACGACCAGAGAAGCTAGACGACATCCTAGGGGCTCCACGAGCGCGACAACAGTAGCAGATCTAGGCGAGGCTATCTATGGCAGCACCAGAGAGCACGGCGGCGGCAACCAAGCTTCGGCCAGAGCACATTTATGGCGGGCATAGGCTAGAGCTCGGTATCGAGCACGAGACAAGGCAGGGGAAGCAGTGGGGCTCACAAGGAGGTGGATGAGGTGCTCGGGGAAGCCGGGGGCTGCCGGAATGTCACGGATCAAGATGATGTGTGGCGGCCGGGGTTGGGGAAGATGATGCAGGCAATGATGATGGCGCTGCCTGGCTCCGATTCGTTGGCTTAGATGACAAAGACAAGGACGATGGACCTCGGGGGCATCAACAGATGTTGAACGGTGGCCGGTGGCCGCGTGATCTCGAGAGGGGCAGCCAAGGTAGCGCTCTACCGAGGATGAAAGCAAGGGAGAGAGGCAAGGAGTGGGTTCTGTGGGGTTTCTAGTGTTTGAGGGTTAGAAAGGTGGTGACGACGACCAAGTAGGGCGCTGGGGGTGGCGGATGGCCGACACATGGCCATCCGCACCCATGCATGGCCGCCCGACGTCCACCTCCCCGATGTGAACAGAGGGGGAAGACGATAGGGGGGTCCGGCTGGGCTAGGCCTGACACTGTGTGTGCTAGGGCCGGTAAGTGCATAGTGCCCCCTTTTCTATTTTTCCTTTTTTTGTTTCTTTTCTATTTTATTCTTTCTCTCCTATTTTGTATCACTTAGAGCTATTAAACAAATTTGGTTTAATATGAAAATTGGCACATAAATACTAGGGTGTATTTTGCACCAGAAGAAATGGTTTCAATTTATTCTAAATAGTTTAAGTATTTATTTAAATCAAAATGAACCACTTAAATGCCAGTGGTCCAATTTTAATTAGGTTAAGGACATTTTAGTTATCCAAATAATGGTGTTATATGCATGACAATTTCTTATAGATTATTTGCAATTTTATGAACATTTTTGTTTTATGTTTGAATAAATAATAATTTGACTTTATTTTAAATTTGTATTTGGATTTTTATCAAGTGAAAATTTGGCTTTAATTAAACATGATGACATGGCACCATT
The DNA here is from genome assembly GCF_018294505.1 of Triticum aestivum. Taxonomy (NCBI): domain Eukaryota; kingdom Viridiplantae; phylum Streptophyta; class Magnoliopsida; order Poales; family Poaceae; genus Triticum; species Triticum aestivum. Next base: position 162,741,735 of record NC_057813.1, read on the forward strand.
AGTGTAAAGTCAATGTAGCATGACACTAGGGGTGTTACAAATGTCCTCCACTACAAGAAATCTCATCCCGAGATTTAAAAGGTAGAGTTGAGGGAAAGAATTGGTTACGAATTTCTGGCGAGTCTTCTTGGTCTTGGTTGCTCTTCTCGATGAAGTTGATCCCTTTCATTGGTGCCTTCATTTCTCTTCTTTAGGTCATTATGATGATGTCGTCATCCTTCCTTCGGGAACTCCATCGTCGCTACAAGAAATATATCAACTTGCGACCACCATTATCGGTCACTGAAAGGTCATTGTTTTTCATTTGCGACCTTTTTGTGACCAAAAATAGAAGGTCAAAATCTGGCGGTCGTAAACTGAAATTTGTGCCCTTCTTTGTGATATGTAAAAGGTCGTTGGTTCCATGACCAAATTTTTGGTCACTAGCATCCCCCAGGCCACGTAGGCATCCAACGTGGCAAGATGATGTGGCACAAGAATCAGCCCCGTCCAATTCGATTTTCTACATGGGCCTAGCCCAACAGTTCGGCTTTTTTAATGTATTTTTTTCCAGTGCTTTTATTAGCTACATGGGTATGACCCAACAATTCAGCCTTATTGATTTCTTTGCATGGCCCTTTTAACAGCAGATTTTCTTTTTGATCATGTATTTTTCTGGGCCATTTATTTGCTGGGCCTCTCATGTTTTTCCCTCAAAAATAATTGTCCAATATAACTTCGGCCTAGCCCAGTTCCGAAAAAATTGATCCAATCCAAAAAAAATATTATGCCATTGACATTACAACTCATCACACCACAAGCTATCTTGGGCCTAGCCTAGTTCTGATACATTTTCAAAGCAACTGCAATGTTATTATATTACAACCATTCATTCCAGCAATACATATCTTTACATCCTACGAACAGTAAGTGCCAAACAAAACTATTCTATGACAAAGAAAAATAAAACAGAAATTTAGATGATAAGACATAACAAAAGTTCTTATTATTATCCTCCTCCTTCAACATTTGAAAACCTCATTCACCTGTAGTAGATCAGTCATGAGTGAGAAACTATATAGCAGAAAAACATGTTCAAATGATGCAAAAATAATAGGCATTACACATGGTATTCGGGTACAGATTCATTAGTCATTCCACATAGTATGGCAGGTACAAATTCATCAGCCATTAGAGTAGATAATAACATCACTGGCAACAATTAATACGGTTTGGATCAACTCTCAAGCATAATATAGTACAGATTAGTCCAGTTTATACTCCTATTTTAGAGGTACAAATTATAGCTAATGGGAGCTGATGTCCAGGAGTATTTGCAAATGATACAACAGCATGGAGTAGGATAACATGTTTAGCAGTACAGGTTATATAGTAAGCAAGCAAGCAATTTGGCAAGCTATGTTGCAAGATAATTGTTGTGTCGCTAACAATCACCATGTAAGAATGCTTTGTTGTACTAATACATGCACATCAAGTGAGAGTGGTGCTCTGTTCTTACCATAGCGGCACAATTGAGATGATGCCCGATTCGCCCTGCTTCTCCACAAGACTCGACCAGGAGCACGCATCCTCAAAGGAACCAGCAGCGCTGCTTGCTCCTTTGGCTCAGCTCCTTGCTGCGGAGGACGGCCAAGACTTGGATGCGGAGCTCCCTGGGGGCTTGGCATCACCTGCTCCCTCTCATTGTAAGTTGTAATCAGGTGCAGGCTCCCTGGGTGATTCATGAAAGGGAAGTTCTCAAGCTTGAAAATCTCGTTGCCCGACAAGTCAATCGCGTCCAACTGGTACTGTTACCAAAAAAGGAACAAAGACAGTTACAAACACAACTAGAGAAGGACCTGGAGAAACTACAAACAATTAAAAATGAGATTAAAAGAACCCTATGATTTGAATTTCAAATCAAGCTAAACAGTTTAAATATTAAGCCATCGGTAATACAAAAATCGCTAACAATCACCATGTACGAATGCTTTGCTTTAGTAATACATGAACATCAAGTGAGAGTGGTGTTCTGTTCTTACCACAGCGGAACAAGTGAGACGATGCCCGATTCGCCTTGCTTCTCCACAAGACTCAACCAGCAGCACGCATCCTTGAAGGAACCAGCGGCGTTGTTTGCTCCCTTGGCCCAGCTCCTTGCTGCGGAGGATGTCCAGGACTTGGATGCGGAGCTCGCTGCACACGGCATATTGTGTCACTACTTGCAGCAACAGAAGGAACTCACATATCATAGAACTTGCAGCAAGATAAAAAATGTAATAGGACCGATATAGGTCTATGAAGCAATAGGTCAACTAGAGATTCATGTCTACAATTTGCTAGAGAAGTAAATAACAAGTCAGTATACATATTATATTTGCCAAAAGGACCTATATCAATCAGACCCTTGTACAACAGCAATCACACACGCATCACTTGTACAGCAGCAGGAGCAAAATTGATATGAGTTAGAAGGAGCAGAGTTCGACTAGTACATCCAGCAGAGTTCAACTAGTACATCGCAGTACACATGAACCATCTATTCCACGGCACAAGAGTAAAATCTTGCTATTAACTAGTATATTATCCCCTAACAGAAGCTATTTAGGCTCCAATACACAAGGCACAGCAAGCACAGACTAAATAAGCCACGACCATGAAACAAACTAAGTATGTGCAGATGTAAGCAATGTTGAACGATGTTAAAAATTTGGCTTTGATCCTTTGTTATTATCTAACTAGTGCCATCATTAGAAAATAAATGTGCAGATTTAAGCAATGGTCCCAGGTAATGATTAACCTGGAACAAAGTCAATAGCAATGCAACATGAATGAATGTGTGAACATGATGGCATAGCAACAGCAGTAAATAAATGCAAATAGGTGATTGGCTGTAAATATAGCCAAGTGAATTGCCCACAAATAGGGGATGTCGTTTCTCCTCAGGGACTAGATGCTCGGCTAACACAAGTACTACAAATTGAAAACATTTATATCACAGGAACAAAGCTAACACAAGTACTACAAATTGAAGTCCTTTAATCAACAAGTGCAGAACACAAGTGACATGTGTAACTAATTACCACACATTTTTAACCCGTTGCAGAGACAGAGGAGAATTATGAAATGGTGGAGATGGCAGATCAGCCAACCTTCTAAATAGTTTCAGCACTAAGCTTCCGCAGGGACCAGTTTTGCAGCCTACTAAATATCTAGCTGGGTAACTGACTAAGCAGCAGTGACGGATGGCGGCTCTGCTCCAGGGATATCTTGCAACGATGCCTTTATGTACTTCCAACCATGTTTTTTAACCCCACTGATTCTTATTGGAATGATGGCTGCTAGCATGCCTGCAAGAGAAACATACAGATACAGGTTAGATCAACTGGGGTAGTAACGATGCTGTGAATTTTGCAAACAGTAGGGAAAACATGATTTATCTTGGTCCAGACATAAAAAAAGGAAGAATAAATTGGTACATCAAACAACTAAATGTTTTGGCATGGCCTAGTGATGCAATGGATAAAGCGTTTAAAACCTGGTAAATAACTGTTACATGTGCTCTGCTTCTTTTATCCAGATGAAGTATTTGATCAAGGAAACATATTGATACCTTCAAAAATTAGCCAGGACACTATAAACCATTCTGACAATTCTATCGAAATCAGACAGATTCTGGCACAACCAAATAATTTGAGAGCAACAATCTGCAACTGAAACCGAAACAGAGCCTGGTGCAAACAACAATCTGCAATCTCCATCTATGGGGCCATTCATGCTCTACTATTCGACACACTCTATCAGTTCTCTTATACTCCACCAATCCAATAAATTAACGGATAGTAAGCAGGGGGTGAGGACTCACCGGCCTTGTGCCGAATCCCCCACGCCTTCCCATGGCGGCCATCCTGCATCAATACATACAGAGATCACGAAACCACAGTGAAGTCACGAAAATGAACACGAGAGATGAATTTCCTCCTCTGCAGAGATTGTTATGGATGGTGGCAATGGTGACCTTGTAGAGGTTGATCTTGGTGATCTGGTAGGAGACGTCGCGCCAGGTGGTCTTGGCGACCTGTAGCCGACGCCCCAGTCCAGCAGGAACTGCGCCATGTCGAACAGGTTCTTCTTCTTGTTCCTCCTCGCATTGGATGCTGCCTCTCCCTCCGCCGCTGCGGCCGGCATAGTGGCGCTGGTGCTCAGGGCCCTCGCAGTTGTCGGCAGCCCGAGCCGAGGCACCGTCGGAGAAGGCCGCCCGCGGCCCTCTGTGCCATGGTCGTCCAAAGTGGCCTCGAGAGGTAGAGGGTGGAGGAGGAGGCAAGCTCGTGGACAGGGGGTCAGGACGGACGAGGCCCGTGCCGGGCCCCGCTGGACTATCCCGCCATCGTCGTTTGTGTAGAATGAGGAGGCGGCCTTGGAGGAGGTGAGGGGTGCGGCAAGCGGGGAGGAGGCTGATGCGTCCTGAGCGTGGACGTGGTGGCGGCGAGTGGCTTCAGCGTGTGGGAGAGGATGAGGAGGGAGAGTGAGGCCGGCGGCGAGACGATGAGGAGGGTGGGGACGATGGAGTGGGAGCGGCAAGATTGGATCTGGGGGCGGCGACGATGGAGGGGATAGGGTTTGGGCGCTTGGGCTGCCCGGGGGTGGGGGTTATTTCTTTCTTGCTCTTTTTTTCTTTAGATAAATCGGATGGATGGGTGGATGGATGGATGACATGCCATCAATCCATGGCACAAACATTTCAACCAATGAGAACAAAGCTTATGTAATTGTGTTATTCTATTTGTTTCTCTTGTATTTTTTTCACAAGGATGCATTTTGGAATGGCATAATTTTTTCAAATTATATCATACTTTGCACAAGGGTGCATCTTGGAATGGCAAACAATGTTGTCTAAGGAGTTTTCATTTCCTTTTGATAAAAAGATTATTTTCCAATTTTCGAGTGCCCAAAATGAGTTTTTTTGTGAAGAACCTACCATATATTTGTTGCAAAATTGGACCAAATCAATTTTATAAAATATTAGGCCATATTTAATTCACAATTGACCAAATGGTTTGGTGTCAAAAGTTTTGATCCACCCCTCGTGAAAAAGACAAATTTCTGTCGATTCAGTTGGAAGCGGGTCAGATTTGAACTGCAGCTACCTCATAGTTTGCTCTTTATTTAAAAAAATCATTTCTTGGTACATAAGTATCTATTTAATCATAGAAACACCAAAAGTTTTCCAATATTCAACCACTAGCTAGGAACGGTCATACTCGTCGTTTTGACCACATTTTGAAACAGGCATGAAAAATTCAAAAGAAACAAAAAACCGAGAAACCTTTGCATTGTGTCATTATATGTAACCAAGTTACCGGGAAAAATAATAAACTTATAATACGACAGTTCTTTTAAAAAAGTGCTCTCAGAAATGAGCTATCATGTGTGAAGATTCATTGGTTTCAAGCGAGATGATCAATCTTATGGCCACATTCATGGCATAGTTTGTTCAAATGATCACATATTGTGCACAAGGGTGCATATTGGAATGACAAACAATGTTGCCTGAGGAAGTTTTCATTTTCTTTGCATGACAAACTCATTTTCCATTTTTCGAGTGCTCAAAATGAGTTTTTTTGTGAAGGACCTACCAAATAATTGTTGCAAAATTGGACCAAAACATTTGTCTAAAATATTAGGACATATTTCATGCACAATTGACCAAATGGTTCGGTGTCAAAAGTTTTGATCCACCTCTCATGAAAAAGACAAATTTCTGCCGATTCAGTAGGAACTGGGTCAAATTTGAACTGCAGCTGCCTCATAGTTTGCTCTTTATTTTTTCCAAAAATATTTTTTAGGTACCTAAGTATCTATTTAATCAGAGAAACACCAAAAAATTCCAATATTCAACCACTAGCTAGGAACGGTCATTCCCGCCGTTTTGACCGCATTTTGAAACGGACATAAAAAAATCAAAAAATTGGAAAAACATCCGCATTTTCATTGTGACCAAGTTACAAGGAAAAATAATAAACTTGTAATACAGAAATTATTTTAAAAAAGTGTTCTGAAAAATGAGCTATCATGTGTGAAGATTCATGGTTTTCAAGCCAAATGATCAATCTTATGGCCACATTCATGGCATAGTTTGTTCAAATGATCTCATATTGTGCAAAACAAGGGTGCATGTTGGAATTCCAAACAATGTTGCCTAAGGGATTTTTCATTTTCTTTGCACGGAAAATTCATTTTCCATTTTCCGAGTGCTTGAAATGAGTTTTTTTGTGAAGGATCTACCATCTATTTGTTGCAAAATTGGACCAAATTAATTTTCTAAAATACTAGGACATATTTAATGCACAATTGACAAAATGGTTGGGTGTCAAAAGTTTTGATCCACCTCTAGTGAAAAAGACAAATTCCCACCGATTCAGCAGGAAGCGGGTCAAAGTTGAACTACAGCTGCCTCATAGTTTGCTATTTATTTTTTCCAAAAATCATTTCTAGTTACATAAGTACCTATTTAATCATAAATACATGGTTTGGTGACGATACGTAGAGGTTTGGACGGCGGCCGAGGGCCCCAACTCTAGAGCGTGTAAACACGCATGCCCGCCGCATGGTCACCGTGTGACCGTGGCGTTGCCATGTGTTCTGGGCGGCCTAGGCATGTCTAGTAGGTTGGGAACTCCCTAGGTAGGTGCTAGGAAGAAAATCACAACATAAGATTCTCACGAGGAGACTGATCGATGCTCAAACATGAATAAGCAGCCAAGTGTTTGATTAGCGGTACGGGAAATGCACATGGCTAATGGGCATGAGTTCTGGCTGAGGATGATCAGTTACTAAGAAGACCGTCTTCACATATTTTAGCTCAAAAGGAGGATCCTAGGTGGTACTTGCTTTGCAAAGTACCACACTGGACATAAATACGAATGTTGAAGCTGGGCTCAAAATAATGAATGAATTGAGCTCGCATTTGGTGGAGGATGGTTATTTGGGCATAGGAAAGCACTGTAGAAAATGGATACCATTTGGACATGCCAAAGTGTTACTTCCTTCACAAAGTGTTGTTCTGAACAGAATAGGAAAATGAATATTTTTGAATTATTTTTGAACTAGGCAAGGAAGGTTTTTTACATTTGACGAAGATATGACCCAAAGAATTTATGAGATTCTTTTGGGAATTTTGGGAATGACAGAAATATAGGTTGCTTCACAACCTAGGGCAAAAACTGCCACATGGACATGACACATAGGCAAAACTGATGAGGTGGCGCCTAGTCATATCAACCCACCACAATTTACAAGGTTATGACCATCTATATTGGTCATGATCAGCTAGAAATAAGGCAGCGGACCAGCACTGTTTGCTTTATGTCCATTTCGTGTAAGGAAATTACGACCTTTCTGACCAAAATGGTCGCAATGGTTTAGGGTTTGGAGCCTCCCGAAGAGCTTTTAACCAATTGGTCTCAAATGGTCATAGATCTGTGACCAATTCTTCGAGGGTCACTGACAGAAGGTCACTAGTTGACATATTTCTTGTAGTGCGTACTTATGAAAGAATAGGGGGGTATTTTGGGAGAACGACCCTTTGCAAGGTTGATTATCTGGTAAATAAATCAGGGAATGTGGCCGAAAGTATCTATCGAATTGAAACTTTAGAAAATATCGAGAGCAAAGTAAGAAGGTACCATGAGAAGTTTTGAGCGGACAGGCAATCATTCCGTGAATAATTAATCAAAAGGTGAAAGGGGTTCGGAGCATCTCTAGGAAGGTGGCTCGTGACCTACATACAAAGCCAAGTGTGAGGACTAACTTTGGAAACATGGATGTACATGAGAGTCAGGTTTCGATCCTATGAAATTGTGGGTTATAGGCCCACCATGTGGGTTAAAAGTAGGAATGGCGCTGACATCTTCCACGGACATGATAACAAGGCATGTTAGAAGATAGCCTATCAATTATGTTTGCAGCAACGTTGGTACCAAGGGTGAGGGACGAAGAGAACCATTTTCCTACTCGCAGCAAAGAGGCAGACAAATAGGCAAAGTTCTCGTCCACCGATGGTTACGGGAATGTCGTCAACAATAGTAACATGGTCTTACTAACAGAGTTGTACACCTAGGTGCTTACATAAGCACGCAAATATTACTGCTTATATCATATTGATCACAAGAAAGTTTAAATAAAACAATGGAAAGGAAAATGTGATTACCAGATTAAACCGACCATTGGAATGGAAAATGTGTTTAAACACAATTATTAGGAGTATATCCTTCACAAGAACAGGAAGAGCAGGATATACATGACAGGACATCAAGTAGATAACTGATACCGCACAAGTATAGGGATTGCAATAGTTTTCAAAGGTAGAGTATCAACCCAAAAGGGGAGCCAAAGAATATTTACAAGTTTTAGCAGTTGCGTTGTCAATTCAACCACACCTGGAGATTAATTATCTGCAGCAATATGATCAGTGGCACAGTAATATGATAGTTTTGATAGTAGTTGTAACAGTAGTAGTAATGGTAACATTGATAGCAATGTTTTTAGCAGCTGTGAGAGAAGCAATAGTAATAGTAACTTAGTAGAAACAATAAGTGAAAAACTGGTAGGCATTGGATCGGTAAATTTATTAGATGATATTCATCATATAACGGTCATAACCTAGGGCGATACGTCACTAGCTCCAGTTCATAAATATAATGTAGGCATGTATTTCGTAAATAGTCATATGTGCTTATGGAAAGAACTTGCATCACATCTTTTGTCCCACCCTCCCGTGGTAGCGGGGTCCATAAGGAAACTAAGGGATATTAAGGCCTCCTTTTAATAGAGAATCGGAACAAAGCATTAACACATAGTGAATACATGAACTCCTCAAACTACGGTCATCACCGGGAAGTATCTCGATTACTGTCACACTAGGGTTTACGGATCGTAACACCTAATAGGTGAATATGACTTGCAATCACTACTACAGGATGGTGCTAATGCGACATTACGATCAGAGACACTTTGACCTAACTATGTGCGACGCATTAATCACAAACAGGGATGTAAAAAACTGTCAAAAAGATGCAAAACGTTTGCGATGGCGGACAAACACGGTTCAGAACTTAGTTACGTGTGCGATGTGGGGCAGACGGTTGATCCAGAAGAACTGTTTGCGATGAGGCAAAACAATAGAAACGGGCATCCATATCAATGTGTTTGCGATATATGGTATACAGTTCACTCCGATGAATTGTATGCTATTAGGGAATGCAACAAAAACGGTCAGCCAGATCAAGATGTGTGTGATATATGGCATATAGTTCGCTCGGACGAACTGTTTTCGATTAGGGAAGAGAACAGAAATGGTTCAACTTAACAAGATGTGTGTGATATGCGGCATTTGCGCTGAGCCAAAAGAACACAAATGATTCATGTAAACAAGATGTGTGTGATACGCAGCAAACAACCCACTCAGATGAACTGTTTGCGATGAGAAATTATAACACAAACGGTTACTATAGTTAGTTCATGTGCGATTCTTATCATACAAAAAACTTTAAAAAATGCAAACTAGTTGCTTGCCGTGGCTAGGAATATCACACGCAATGCGTCTGTGAGTACTCATGTGCGATGATTAGTAAGTTGCACATACGTTTCCTTATGTTAACATGTGTGTGATAAATAACATGTGGCCCAGAACCATCAATAAATTTGTACCTTGTTTCTTGTCACATTGCAGATTACAACTCAATAAGTAATTGCAAATCTGTTCACACCTATCAACCTAATATGTTTTCACACCTATCAAACTAATATGTGTTCGCACCTATCAAACTAATATGTGTTCACACTTAGCACCGGGCTATAAAAACTACCCACTCAAAAATTACTTCACAGTTCCTCTCCTCATCACCCACAAAACTAGTCTTTCCTGCAAGTTGTTTCACCATGACCGGTAGGAGTAGTTTCGGGTGGACATATAACTAGGAAGCAAAGACCAACGCCATGGAAGCATTAGAGAGGTCCCGCAGCAAAGCGGCAACCGTAGCACAGATGTCCCGGCGCGCCGCGAAGCCCTCGAACGAGCTCTCACGGGAACACGAGGGCTCTCACAAGCGCACTCGCCACGTCGGTGATTGCGACGAGCTGGCATTGCTGAAGTCCTTGGCTGGTGATGACGACATTCTCGCTGGCCTCATTAAGTAGTAGGACCTGGTCGACGGCTTGACGAAGCTGCTCGAGATCAGTGATGCCTCGGTTGACAAGGCAACCGGCCTCGTTGAGCAACTCATGGGTGACAATGCGAAGCTCCTCAAGGCGCTCGCCGAGAAGGAGGAGGAGGCCGTTGGCTGGAAGATGTTGCATGAGCAGAGCAGTGCCCCGGGGATGACACTGACAGCGGTTGTCGAGGAACTGATGGGTGACTTGAGGAAGCTCCGGATCGAGCGCACGAAGGAGATGGAGGAATCTATGGCTGCTTTCAAGAAAAGTTGTGAGGAATTGAAGAAGGAGCTGGAGGATGTCATCCCCCGGCGATCCATCGACGAGTAGAGACATATACTGACCCAGATCATTGGCTGTGATTTCCTTCTTCTCTTGCTCCCGTGTCTCCCGGGCTTTGTCGCATGTGGCATTTTAAATTATCCGAAATATGTAAGACAATTATTATCTGTGCCATTGTAAATTTGTCGTCGTATTATCCGTTGCCATTTTATTTGTCATCGTATTATCCGTTTCCCTATGTGGCAATTTAAATTAGGCTAGATACGGGTTGAAAAAATGAACAAAGCAAATGCTTCCATGGGAACACAAGCAAACACCCTCCGTCCAGGTGCTTTAATTATCCCATTAATGGACAAGTTGTGAGCAAGTCGAGTGGCGGCTGGTGGATGGAGGTCAAAGAGCTCGCTTCCTGGTGAGCATGGGCGGCCTTGCTGCTCGCACGTGTCCCATCGAGCCTGCGAGGTGGACACGATGCACGCGTCCATCAAGCCTGCACGGCTGTCACACCCAAGATGCGACCCTATCCTAAAGGAACTCGAAGGTCCCACCAAGGATAGAAGCGCATCTTGAAGACGCTTTTGCAAGGTGGATATCATTACATCAACATTACATAATAGATGGGGATACATACATAAGGCATACCATGCCACATGAATACAACATCACAATACATTAGAGCATCACCCGACTACGGATGAAACACAAACAGAAACTCAAACGACATCCAGCCTGCTAGCCCAGGCTGCCGACCTGGAACCTATCCCTGATTGAAGAAGAAGCAGAAGAAGAACTCAAGACAAGCAAGCATCGCTCTCGCGTCATGATCATCGCATAAACATGTACCTGCAACTGTTGTTGTAGTAATCTATGAGCCACGAGGACTCAGCAATCCCATTACCATGGGTATCAAGACTAGCAAAGCTCAAATGGGAAAGGAAGGGGTAAAGTGGTGAGGTTGCAGCAGCGACTAAGCATATATGGTGGCTAACATACGCAAATAAGAGCGAGAAGAGAGCAAGCGGAACAGTCGTGAAGCTAGCAATGATCAAGAAGTGATCCTGAACTCCTACTTACGTCAAACATAACCCAAAACCGTGTTCACTTCCCGGACTCCACCGAAAAGAGACCATCACGGCTACACACGCGGTTGATGCGTTTTAATTCTGATTAGGTGTCAAGTTATCTACAACCGGACATTAACAAATTCCCATCTGCCGCATAACCGCGGGCATGGCTTTCGAAAGATTATACCCTGCATGGGTGTCCCAACTTAGCCCATGATAAGCTCTCGCAATCAACGAAGGATATACCTTCTCTGTCACAGCCCTAGAATATTGTTTGTAAATAGTTGCATCTTCATCCAGGCATCATATTCAAATTTCTGAAACTTGAACTGAGGAATTTTGGAAGCCTCAAAAACTTAAATAAAAGAGGGGCAAAGAACCCTGGAAAATGCATTCAATGTTTTCAAAATGGCCTTAAATAATGTTGGTTATATTTTGGCAAGGGTTTTGCACCAAACCAAAAATAATGAACATTTTTGAGGAATATTTTGAGCACTGAATTTAAATCATTACTTTATTTGCATTTGGAACTATATTCATAATTTGTATAGAATATATTTCCAAATACCCTGAAACATTTTATGTGCTTTTGGAAAAGTCCATTAAGCAGCATAAATATTTTCAGAGGAGTTTTTGGCATTGCTTGAATTATTTTTAAATTCAAAACAGTGGCAAAACAGATTAAATAAAAGAAAACAGAACTGCAATAGAAATAAAAGAAAGAGAGAGAAGGAAGTTACCTGGCGCTTACCTGTCCAGCCCAGCCGGCCCAGCTCCCCCACCTGGCCGGCCCAGCCCACCTCCTCCCCCTTGTCATCTTCCTCCTCGCGCCAGTAGGCGCAGGCGCGTGGCCGGAGCGCGCGCGCACGCGCCCGAGCCACCTCCTGCTTGCCGCCCCGCCCCGGATCGGCTAAGGATGCCACGACACCCCCCTGGAACCCCCTCGTCCGCTCCCTTGCCTCCCTGCTCTCTCCCTCTCACTCCCCTGCTCTTTTCCCCTCATGGGCGAAGCCGCCATGGCCACTCCGCTGAGAAACACCGCGGCCAGCCACTCCCTCGCTCCCTCTCCGTGTTCCCGAGATCCGTATCGCCTCCAGCGTCATCCTCGCCAAACCAAGCATCACCGGAAGCCCTGCAATGCCGGCGCCATCATCTTCTTCTTCCTCGGGCACCGAAGGCCGTCATCGTCGATTCGTCGCCGTCGTCGCTTCCCCGAGCTCGTTGACCATCTCGACGTGACCACTGTGAGCTCATGATCCGTTTCCCCCTATTACCGCACTCGATAGCGCTCTATAGTCGCGTATGTCGCCGAGCCCGAAAGCTCACCGCCGCCGGCCATGTCGCCGTCGTGGCTACAGACGCCGTAGCTCGTGCCTGGGCGCGTCATAGTACTCGGTTTGCTCCCAGGAGATGACCCCGACCACCAGCTGGACCTGCCATGCACCAGAACTCCGAACCCGCGCTCGCCCGAACTCCGGTCGCTGCCGCGGGCCCCGTTCCGGTGAGCTCGGGCCACCTCAGCCCCTGCCGTTTGCACAGATGGATACGGGCGACTCCCAGCTCCACGTAGACGCCCTCATCCGCCCTTTTGGTCGCCGGAGATGCAAACCCGAGAGTCTCCGCCGCTCTGCTTGGTCGTCGGCGGCTAGCCGCCGGTGTGTCCGACGTGGCCGTGTGATTAGTGTTAATTACGGCCAGCTAACCCCCCCCCAGAGCCACTGACAGCCGGGCCCCATGGCTTAACCAACCGGCTAACTAAAATAGATTAGGGTTAATCTAATTGCAGTGGCCCCATGCGTCAATTTTGACCGCGCTGACGTGGCCGTTGACTGGGCCCACATGTCAGCGACACAAACCAGTCTGAGACACTGACGTGTGGACCCCACTGGCCAGGTTTGACCTGGACCAGCCACGTTGACCTGCTGACGTCACTAATACGTCATGCTGACGCAGTATTTGTTTCTGGAATTAAAATAAATCAAAAATGATTTATAAATTTCAGATAATAACCAAAACTTCTAAAATTCATAGAAAATTAACCGTAACTCCGAATTAAATAATTTATATATGAAAAATTATCAGAAAAATTCAAGGAATCCATCTGTACCATTTTCATGCATGTTAGAACAACTTATCACTACTGTTTAGGGCAAATGAAGTGAATGACATTTAAATAACCACATATGGAGTTTGAATTTGAATCTTGGATTCAAACCAACTTCATTTAATCTGGTTTTAGGTGCATTAGCCCAAAACACATTCATATTGCCATGTCATAACATGCATCATATTGTGCATTGCATTGATCGTGTTTTTTCTGTATTGCCGGTAATTGTCCCCTCTCAATAGACGTGTACCGATGATGTGATCGTTGACACTGATGAAGACTCAATGTTATCTTCAGAAGTGCCAGGCAAGAAAAACCCCCTTGCTCATTCCGATAAAATCCCACTCTCTCGCTCCTGCTCTATTTTACTGCATTAGGACAACAACGATATATTTGTTACTTGCTGCGGTAGCTGAACCCCTTTATCCTCTGCATGACCTATCATTGCCACAGTAAATAGATGAAACCCACTAGCATGAGTAGGAGTTGTTTGAGCCCTGTTGTGCCTACTCATTCATGCTTGTTTGTCATGCCTGCTACTGCTTAGAGTTATGTCAGGTCTGATTCATCGGGGATGAATCAGAGGCGTGTGAACATGTCCCAATGTGTGTGAGCTAAGTGTGTGAACACGATTTGGTAAAGGTAGCGGTGAGAGGCCATGTAGGAGTACATGGTGGGTTGTCTCATTGTAGCCGTTCTCAGGAACTGAGTTCTGTGTTTGTGATCCATGACCAGCTACTACCACACATTGGAATGCTTAAGTGCCCCTCTCGACTTATTAATCAGCATGATCTCTGTCCAGGAGTTGCAACTAGTTTCTGGTGTTTGTAGGTAGTGTTAGTAGTCTACCAAGTGGCACCCGGTACAGGTGGGCTTGGGACAGACTAGGCACAGTGGCACGGTGTACCAAGTGGCACCCGGATGGTGGGCTTGGGAACCCTGCTCACATCGTTTGGGGCCGTAAGCGACACCCCGGCCGGATCTCCTTGCGGATGGAACCCGAATAGGCGATAAACCTGGACTAGAGACTTGTTCGTTTAGTCAGGTCGTGGCCTACTCCCTCGCCCGGCTTCCGCTTGAAGGTTGCCGAGGTACATGACGTGTACAGGGTGGTAAGTGGCGAGAGCGTGTGTGAAGAAGTACACCCCTGCAGGGTTAACATCATCTATTCGAATAGCCGGATTCCTCGGATATGGAAACTTGGACCCCTTGCATAGTTCATAGACAATTGAAAGTGGATACTCTAAAATACGCAAGATAAGCATGAGTGCTATGGATGGCGTTCTCGTAGGGAGGTGGGAGCGGATCCATAGTGGTGTATTGATATGGTGAATATGTGGACTCGTGTGCGCCACCTCAAAAGAGTTACTTGTAGTCGTAGTTCAAGTTAGCCACCGAGTCAAAGCTGGCTTGCTGCAGTTAAACTCCACCACCCCCTTGTTGATAATGATGCATATGTAGTTAGTTCTAATGTAAGTCTTGCTGGGTACATTTGTACTCACGTTTGCCTATTTTATGTTTTTGCAGAGAGACTTCAGTCTCACTGGTAGTTCCACGTGGACTTCGACGTTTAGCTTGTTACCTCAGCTACGATCTTGTGCCCTCGGCAGGATCTGGTAGATAGTCAGGCTTCTCAGCCTTTTTCATTTATAGATGTCTGTACTCAGACATGATAGCTTCCGCTTGTGCTTTGATTTGTATGCTCTGAGTGTTGGGTCATGAGACCCATGTTTGTAATACCTCGCTCCTCGGAGCCTAATAAATAATTACTTGAGTCGTAGAGTCATGTTGTGATGCCATGTTGTATCTGCACATATCGAGCATATTGTGTGTATGTTGTTGAAATGCTTGGTATGTGTGGGATCTGACTATCTAGTTGTTTATCCTTAGTAGCCTCTCTTACCGGGAAATGTCTCCTAGTGTTTCCACTGAGCCATGGTAGCTTGCTACTGCTCCGGAACACTTAGGCTGGCCGGCATGTGTCCTTCTTCGTTCCTGTGTCTGTCCCTTCGGGGAAATGTCACGCGATGAATACCGGAGTCCTGTTAGCCCGCTACAGCCCGGTTCACCGGAGTCCTGCTAGCCCAGTGCTACAGCCTGGATTCACTCGCTGATGACCGACACATTCGATGTTGGGTCATGGATGCCTGTCCCTGTAAGTTTGTGCCACTTTGGGTTTACGACTAGCCATGTCAGCCCGGGCTCCTTACCATATGGATGCTAGCGACACTACCATATACGTGTGCCAAAAGACGCAAACGGTCCCGGGCAAAGGTAAGACGACACCCGTGGGAATACCGTGCGTGAGGCCACAAAGTGATATGAGGTGTTACATGCTAGATCGATGTGGCATTGAGTCGGGGTCCTGACATTCTCCCAGGAAGACCCGATCAGACTCGGAATCCCGGTTTACAAGACATTTCGACAATGGTAAAACAAGACCAGCAAAGCCGCCCGATGCGCCGACAAATCCCGATAGAAGCTGCACATATCTCGTTCTCAGGGCAACACCGGATGAGACTAGCTACGAGTAAAACCAGACTTCGAGTTTCCCCGAGGTGGCCCCGCAGGCAGCTCGGTTCAGACCAACACTTAGACAAGCACTGGCCCGGGGGGCGCTAAAATAAAGATGACCCTCGAGAGAGCGACTCCCAAGGGAAAAGTAGGTGGTGGTGAGGCAAATGGTAAAACCAATGTTGGGCCTTGTTGGAGGAGTTTTATTCAAAGAGAACTGTCAAGGGGGTCCCATAAATCACCCAACCGCGTAAGGAACGCAAAATCCGGGAACATAACACCGGTATGACGGAAACTAGGGCGGCAAGAGTGGAACAAAACACCAGGCATAAAGCCGAGTCTTCAACCCTTTACCAAGTATATAGATGCATTAATAATATAAGAGATATTGTGATATCCCAACATAATCCTGTCCACCATGGAGCAATCTTCAACTTCACCTGCAACTAATGACGCTATAAGAGGGGCTGAGCAAAGGCGGTCACATAGCTAAGCAATGGTTTGCTAGGAAGGGTGTCAAAGGTTAGAGGTTCATGGCAATTTGGGAGGCTTGATGAGCAAAAGATAGGTAGCGCAGCAAAGGGATAGAATGAAGCAACTAGCATAGCAATGATAGTAATGAGATCCAAGGTAGCAGTCATCTTGCCTGAAATCCCGCTAGGAAGAAGAACGAGTCCATGAAGAAGATGAAGCCACGAAGACAAACCAAGCGTAGACGAACGAATCCTCACGATCGCAACGAAAACGGGAACAATCGAGAAAATCACACAACATGGTAAACACACCACACATAGACAAGACATGATGCACAACAAGCATGATGCATGACAAAGCTACGTGAAACTACTCATGGCAAGAGATGATGCATACAAGATCAACACAACAAAGCAAGTTTAAATGAGGCCGGAAACAACATATAACAAATCCAGTAAGTCCTCATATGCAAATTTCGAAATTGGTCCAGATCTGAATAAACCTTATGTTCAAGTTGTTAAACAGCAAGTTAAGATGCACAAAGATGATCTACACAAAATTCTAGTCAAGTTACATATAAAGTTCATTAGATTTGGAGCTACGGCCTAGAAGATATGAGCAAAACAAGTTAAATATGGCATTGATGCAAAATGCATCCAAACATAAAGAAAACACCTCAAAACAAGGATGCAACATGATAATATGAAACTTCATGCAAAAACAAGCAAGTTTCATATAGAGCACACTCAAAACGGAGCAACGGTTCCACACATACACTCTATACAAGTTATAGCAACAATCTGTCCAAAACAACAACTAGGCATATTGCAAGCATCAAAAGAACATGCTACAGCATCCCAACATGATAACAAAAGGCATGGACATGATGTACAGGTAAATCATAACAAAACATGAACACTGAGCTATCTCCAGAAATCACTAGAACATGCTCAAAATTACATGGCAAGATTGCAAATAATAACAGTTTCAGACTTTGCAGAAATAACATCAGGTTGCAATGTTTAGAGCTATCAAACAACATGTTACATGAACTTGCCATGGCAAACAAAGGCATGACATGAAACAAGTAAATGCATAGAACAAAAGTCCTTTACTGACCAAGAGCCAAAAAGGATCAGAAGATATGATGGCACCCATGTAAACATGGCAAGTTATATGACAGATTCATACATGGCAGAAACAACAATAAGTAGGCATGTTGGTGAGCTTGTACCACTAACCACAGAGCAATACATGGCATGACAAGGCAACCACCAGTAAGAAGACATGTTTATGAAGCTAATCATGGCAAGAGCAAGTTCACTAGCAAATCTCATGGCAAAACTGAACTTAAAGTTAACAGGATGACAGCAACATTATTCAGCAACTTTGGAGCAAGAATACAACAAGCTACAGAAAACTATAAATGTAACCAGGGGCATGGCTGGATAGAACATGACATGTATAACAAAACATCCTTAGTGAACATCTCCATCTTATGCGTAGAATGACTTGTAGCAGCAGGTTTACATAGCATCACAAAATAATAGATTCAGCCTAGCAAAACAGCAACAGCAAGTACCCTACTTAACAAGCTTGATGCACTCAGTACAAGACTCACAAAAATACATGGATGGCACCCCTGTAAATATGGCATGATGTAGTTCAAAACACATGTAGACATCAACCTCATAGGATGCACACATCAAACATGGCAAAAATGACAAATCATCAAGTTCTAATAGTTTCAGCAGATTAACATCATATAGCACTCTTGCAACGATGATTAGGCATCAAGATGAACTCAAATGAACATGGTGCAATGGAATGAAATGTAGAGCATCTCTCAGCGAACATTTTGATATATTATATGCACAAATTGGTGTCACATACACATAGATACAGCCTATCAAAGATGCCTATATGATGCTGAAAATTCAGGGACTTGGCAGTTTTTGGGAAAAAATGGACGCGCGCAAGATAGCTAAAGATCGCACGGGGCGAGGTTTAGTGGGCTGCTCACCCTAGGCTCGGACCATGACGAGGAAGCAGGCCGGGGGCGCTGGGCTAGGCCTTGGGCCCACGTTGGCCTTGGCCATCACGGTCGTCGTCCTGTGCTCGCGCATGAGGCACCGAGGCCATGGTGGCGGCGAACCTGCAGGGGAGGCGGCGGCGATGGAGCGTGGGGAGGCCAGGAGGGGCCGTGGCAGGCCCGGTGAGCGGCGGAACAGACCGATCCGGCCATGGGGGTTCGGATCCGATCGGCGGAGGGTTCGGTGGCGCTGCCTGGGAGCTTCGGTGGCGGCTCCTGCAAAAAGATGGTGGCGGCGCGGGGCTTAGCGGAGAGGGAGAGCACAGGAGAAGGGAGGAGAAGAGGAGGCGCGGTGCACTGGCCTGGCATGGGCTACGCCGTGGCTCGGGTCGCCGGCGGCGGCCTTCTCCATCGAGGGCGATGCGGGGCGACGGGGAACTCCTCCCCCTGGAGCTCGGGAATGACAGGACGAGGGAAGAGGGAGAGCTCGGGAGGGCGGCGGCGCGCGGGCTCCTTCTGGGCCCAGATCTGGCCCGGGGCGGGCCAGCTGCGGGCTTGGGAGGGCCGCGGCGGAGGCGCTAAGGCAGGGCGACGTGGAGGCCTGCGAGTGGCTACAGGAGGCGAGGTAGGTGACGTGGCGGCGCCAGGTTGGCCGGGGCGACGCCTCAGGGGGCGGTGCGGCGATTGGCGGCGTGCCAAGTGGCGGCGGAGGAGCAGGCCGGCGCAGAAATTGAGGAGGGGAGGTTGGTGGCGCGGATCCCGAGGGGGGAAGGAAGGAGAAGGCCAGAAATGGCAGGGGGAAGCGTCTATAAATAGATAGGAGCTAGGGTTTTAGGGTTTCGAGCGTTTTTGGAGCCCTCCGATCTCAATCGGATGGTTCCAGATGCGAGGGGAGGTAGGCTGGGCCTAGGAGGGGTTAGTGGGCTGTGGAGAGACCATGGGCTGCGGGAGAGAAGAGAGAGAGAGGCTCGGCAGCAGTTTCCGGATACCGAAAATGTCCGACGTATAGACCGGCTATATTGCGGTTGTAGGTTTAACGGTTGGGATATCAAATGGACTCCGAATGCGACGAAACTTGGCAGGCGGTCTGTCTACACTATAATAAGACCGCACGACAATTTGCAACCCATTCCGGGAACATTTTTATGCCACTTATAAAATAATATTTTGGAGGTGTCGTGGGCGCGTGCGAGTGTGTCCGGACTCGGAACGGACAACGGAGAGAACCGGCGGAACCCCAACGGATGCAAGTTTTGAAAAACATGCAGATGAAATGCAGATGATGACATGGAAAAATGCAACACGCAAGCAAATGACATGGCAATAGCGGCAAATAACTGGCAGACACCTGGCGCATCGAATCCGGGGCGTTACAAAGCCTGCACGGCTCACTGCTCGCATGCGTCCTGTCGAGCCTGCATGGTGGACTTCTCACGCTTGTCCCGTCTAATCAAACAACTGCACGCATGCCACCGAGTATGGTTAAATTTTGGTAGAGGTAGTGGCCGCACTTAAATAGTTACAGGGGCACACGGTTCATATAATACAACTGTTTCTGATATTAACGTGTCAGCTATTTGTTTCAAAAGGACTTCGTTGGCAATTAATGTGTGTGCCTCGTCTCAAACTGGAGGATTTTTTTACAACCGCATATATGTGCCATGTCATGAAACCATGCTAAGTTTCATGTTTTTGGGGTGAGTTTTCGATTTACTGAGATTTAAAAACCGAGATTCTCAATGTTTCAGGATGAGCAGGAGTTTGTAATTTATTCATGTTCCTTAAATGAGACCTAAACATGCACCCGATGACACATGTACGATTTCCCACCCATTTTTCTTCACTGCAGCATGTGCTTGTAGTTCGAATTTGAATTATGGACTACATTAAATGCCAAGAAAACTTAATTAATATATACAATGGCCAAAGAAACCCCGGACTGTTTCAAATTTCAGCACAACACTCCTGTTACTCTATGTTGCCTATAGAAAACAAAATTCAAGGCACCAGACGGAGCGAATATCGTTTCGCCCACAAGAGGGGCAAGTTTCCCTATCGAAACCATGAGGATTCTAACAAGCTTTGATTTGTAAGAGGCTTGTAATATAGCTTGTCCCAAATTGGACAATTATATGTGCCATGTAGTGACACCATGCCAAGTTTCATGATTTCCTGGTGAGTTTTGTATTTACAGAGATTTAAAAACCAGGATTCACAATGTTTGTGGCCAAGCCAGGACAGCGAGATGGTTGAATTCATTCCCATTCGTTCCATGGGACCTAAACATGCACCCCAAGGACACATGTACGTTTTTCTAGCTATTTTGGAGAACTGGAGCAAGTATTTGTAGTTCGGATTTGAATTATGGACATTAAATGCCTAGAAAACTCAACTAATGGAAAAAAGGTCAAATGAACCGTGAATAATTTCAAAGTTCAGCGAGAATCTCCTGTTGTTCCGTGTTGCATGTAGAACAAAACACAACGGTAGAAGAGGGAGCGATTATCATTTCGCCCACAAGGGGACACATTTCCCTATCAAAACCACGAGGGTTCTTGCGATAGGCTCCGTTTGTAAGAGGTTTGTAATAAAGCTTAGCCCAAATTGGCAATGTTTTTACCACGACATATATGTGCCATGACGTGACACCATGCCACCTTTGATGACCTTCTGGTGAGTTTTGGATTATGAGGATTTAAAAACCGAGATTCCAAATGTTTGAGGATGACACAGGATGCCGGTACGGTTGTAATTCATTCCCATTCCTTGCATGGGACCTAAACATGCACCCAAGGATACATGTATAATTTGTCTAGCCATTTTGGTGAACTTGAGCATGTATTTGTAGTACAGATTTGAATTATGGACATTAAATGCCTAGGAAACTAAATTAGTGTATAAAAAGGCCAAACGAACCCTGAATAAGTTTAAATTTCAGCACAGATATCTTGTCGTTCCATGTTTCCCATAGAAGAAAATACAAGGCAAAAAGTGGCAGTGATTACGTTTTGCCCACAAGGAGAACATGTTTCCCTATCGGAACCATGAGGCTTCTTTGAGAGAAGCTCCAGTTTGTAACAAAGCTTGGCCCAAATTGGACAATGTTTTTAACACGACATATATCTGCCATCACGTGATACCATGCCAACTTTCATGACTTTCTAGTGAGTTTAGGATTTACGGGGATTTGAAAAGTAAGATTCCAAATGTTTGAGGACGATCCTGGACGCCGGTATGGTTGTAATTCATTGCCATTCTAGGCATGGGACGTGAACATGCACCCAGGGACACATGTATAATTTTTCTAGCCATTTTTGTGAACTGGAGCATGTAATTGAAGTTCAGATTTGAAAAAGGACATTAAATGCCTAGGAAACTCAATTAGTGTATAAAAAAGAGAAATGAACCCTGAATAAGTTTAAATTTCAACACGGATATCCTGTCGTTCCATGTTGCCCATAGAAGAAATTACAAGGTGAAAAAGAGGTCATGATTATGTTTCACCCAAGAGGAGAACATGTTTCCCTATCGGAACCATGAGGCTTCTTTGAGAGAAGCTCTGGTTTGTAAGAGTTTTGTAATAAAGCTTGTCCCAAATTGGACAATGTTTTTACCACGTCATATATGTGCCACGAAGTGACACCATGCCAACTTTCAGGACTTTCTGGTAAGTTTAGGATTTACGGGGATTTAATCCCAGATTTCAAATGTTTGATGACGAGCCAGGATGCTGGTACGGTTGTAATTTGTTCCCATTCCTGGCATGGGACCTAAACATGCACCCAAGGACCCATGTATAATTTCTCTAGCCATTTTGGTGAACTGGAGCATGTATTTGAAGTTAACATTTGAATTATGGACATTAAATACCTAGGAAAATCAATTAGTGTATAAAAAGGCTAGACGAACCCTGAATAAGTTTAAATTTCAGCACAGATAACTTGTCGTTCCATGTTGCCCGTAGAAGAAAATACAAGGTGAAAAGAGGCAGTGATTATAATTTCGCCCACAAGGGGGACATGTTTCCCTATCGGAACCACGAGGCTTCTTTGAGAGAAGCTCTGATTTGTAAGAGGTTTGTAATAAAACTTGCGCCAAAACGGACAATGTTTTTACCACCACATATATGTGCCATGACGTGACACTATGCCAACTTTCATGACTTTCTGGTGAGTTTAGGATTTACGGGGATTTAAAAACCGAGATACTAAATGTTTGAGGATGAGCCAGGGCGCCGGTATGGTTGTAATTCATTCCCATTCCTTGCATGGGACCTAAACATGCACCCAAGGACACATGTATAATTTTTCTAGCCATCTTGGTGAACTTTAGCATGTATTTGAAGTTCAGATTTGAATTATGGACATTAAATGCCTAGGGAACTCAATTAGTGTATAAAAAGGTGAAACGAACCTTGAATAAGTTTAAATTTCAGCATGGATATTCTGTCATTCCATGTTGCCCGTAGAAGAAAATTTGAAGTGAAAAGGGGCAGTGATTACGTTTCGCCCACAAGGGGAACACGTTTCCCCATCGGAACCATGAGGCTTCTTTGAGAGAAGCTCCGCTTTGTAAGAGGTTTGTAACAAAGCTTGGCCCAAATTGGACAATGTTTTTAGCATGACATATATGTGCCATGACGTGACACCATGCCAACTTTCATGACTTTTTGGTGAGTTTAGGATTTACGGGGATTCAGAAACCGAGATTCCAACTGTTTGAGAACGAGCCAGGACGCCGGTACGGTTGTAATTTGTTCCCATTCCTGTCATGGGACCTAAACATGCACCCAAGGGCCCATTTATAATTTTTCTAGCCATTTTGGTGAACTAGAGCAGGTATTTGAAGTTCATATTTGAATTGTGGACATTAAATGCCTAGGAAACTCAATTAGTGTATAAAAAGGCCAAACGAACCCTGAATAAGTTTAAATTTCAGCACGAATGTCCTGTCATTCCATGTTGTCCGTAGAAGAAAATACAAGCGAAAAGAGGTAGTTATTATCGTTCCTCCCACAAGGGGGACATGTTTCCCTATCAGAACCATGAGGCTTCTTTGAGAGAAGCTCTGGTTTGTAAGAGGCTTGTAATAAAACTTGTGCCAAAATGGATGAAAAAAATCCCTCGACATATATGTGCCATGTCGTGACACCATGCCAAGTTTCACGATTTTCGGTGAGTTTTGGATTTATGGGGATTTAAAAACCGGGATTCTTCTGAGGAAATCTTTTCAAATAGCACATGGTTCACTCATGAAAGCCGTGTGCCTACTAAACCATGGCCGATGACCCCCACATTCTGATTGGCCAGAACCCAAACCCCACGGATCATACGTCTGCACTGTTGGATGCTCCCAGATCAAACAACAATCCTTAGACATTTTGACAGCACATGTAGTACATGGGTAAGCACTATGTGCATGCGTCGTGCTAGCTCATGCTTCCTTCTCTACTAAGATTTCTATATTATAATGTTGTTATATATCCAAATAGGCTATCGTTTCCTGCCACTCCTCTCATTAGTTTCCCGCCTCTTCTCCCATTGTTTTCCCGCTACCAGTGCGCTGTGAAGCACCACGGCTGCCCAAGCGTGAGCAAAGGTGGAGGTACTGGCTCAACCGTGTGTGATGCAAGTGCGTTGTTAAATCACCACGACTGAGAAAGCACGTGAAAAGGGTGGAGGTACTAGCTTAACCGTGTGAGATGCAACTGCACTGTAAAATCACCACCTGCGCAAGCTAAAGGTGGGTAGTTTATTTAGGAATTAGGATGAACCATGTCTGATAGACTAGCTAGCTAGAAATATAAAAACAAACTACCCGCCTTGAGCGTTGCAAAAATCGTTGGTTCCACCACTTTTCCTTATTATCATACACACATATTCTCATTGGACCATGCGCGATCTTGGGCACTCCCGCCCCGCATCAATTCCTTTACCCAAATTTTAGTAGCCTCGTACTTCAACCGCCGCCCACACTCCTCTAGCACTGACCTTATAGTAAAATTGTATTAGCTGAGGCATTTGAACCGTCGCCCTCCCTCGTCCTCCACTATATGCTCCCACCATTACTAAAATTTTCAGTAGCCGTGGTGTATCCTCAAACACCCCCCCCCCCCTCCACAGTCCACCCACTCGGCCCCTCCCCTTGAACCCTAGCTTACGGTCATCGCCGGTGCCATCGCTAACCCCTACTGGTGTGCCCGTTCCTCCTAGCTTAGATAATAAAGTTTAGGTTACCCAGCGATTCCCAATACCGCCGCCCCACTCCCCAGAGTTTTTAGATGAGGCCTATGGTGTCCCTCCCCGCCAGATCCACATCCCCTGGTCCAGAATTTCATAACCTAAGCTCATCCATGTATCCCGGGGAGATCGACGCGCGTTCGGCCAAGAGAGGGTTTATCATAGCCACTCCAGTGGATGTTGGTGAGGTGGCCGCCATTCGCCTCGACCTGTCAATCTTGGAGCAACACGTCGCTGCGGAAGCCTGGGAAGACAGACTATGTTGCCAAGCCGAAGGTTTCATGTCAGCGGGATAACATATCAATGTATATCGAGAAAGGTGGCTACGACATCAAGCTCGTCGACAGCGACGGCTTCACGTGGGCCATGTCATAGGCTAAGTGGTCCACCCCCAACCCCACTGGTTCAACTGCCGTCGATCACTTCGACGACCCTGCCGCTGATCTCCTCTGCCAAGAGGTTAAGGATTTGTGATCCTTGTACGCCATCGAACCCATTTTGTCATTTCTGAACGACACGTTCTACGGCGGCGGCTTGGGATCCTCAATTGCCAAGTCAGATCTCATCGACCATGACCACGACCACGAGGAGGGCACCAACAAAGGTTCTTCCAAGGTGAAACAAGCCATGTGTGACATGAAAGAGCGCACCATGGGTCTGTGCTCTTCCAACTGGTACCATGTGTGGAGGCAACATCCTATCAACAAATTTTACCTTTTCTAGCTTGCCAACTCGTACCCTTTGTTGTTGTTGCATTTTTCGTGTGATGCTTTAACTGTGTCGTGTTTAATAATTTCAGTTATGCAAATATGTATTGTTCAATAGGGCCATGTGATGTTTAAGTATGAATTGTCCACTTCAGTTTCATGAATGGCTATATTTCGTTGTTTATAGTGAGTAGATGCCTTGTTTATCTGTATTTGGTTGTTAGGTTGGTTTACAGTGAACATTTTTCTAGTTATTGAGCAGATGCGTTGTTTATATGTATTTGGTTCTTAGGTTGGTTGCAGCGAGCATTTGTCTAGTAATCAAGACGATGCCTTGTTTATCTGTATTTGGTTGTTAGGTTGGTTGCAGTGAGCATTTGTCCAGTTTTCAAGCAGATGCCTTGTTTATCTGTATTTGCTTGTTAGGTTGGTTGCAGTGAGCATTTGTCCAGTCTTCAAGCATATGCCCTGTTTATCTGTATTTGCTTGTTAGGTTGGTTGCAGTGAGACCCTGTCCAGTTTTCAATGGCTATATTTGGTTGTTATACTGATCATTTATGCCTCGTTTATTTTAGTCATTCACAATGTGATGTTCATTATGTGCAAGTCAGAACTGTGCCGCTCGATTGCATCAATACTAGTTTGAACGGCTATATTTGGTTCCAGTTATGCCTGGTGTAGTTAACACATGCCCTTTATTTCAATTTTACACATTTATCCAGTGTGATGTTTTAGCATTACCTACGTTCTATTCATTTTCAACAATACCAGTTTAAATTGCAATGTTTGATGGCTGTTAAGGTTGTCGGTAACATTGCCATCCATTTTATATCTGCTTTAACGGCATGCTGAAACCAACACATTCAAGCTATCACTTGGAGATGATGTTGTTTACCTTTGCTATATTAATAAGGATGTTGTACATATCATGCCTTTCCACTACTTACGCAGGACAACAATGGGAGTGGCCACAATTTTCTGTCGAGGTTAGTTTCATCCCTCGGCTTGTACTCCCCATGTCGTTCCATAATGTAGTGCATATAGATCCAGGCTTGGACACTTGGTAGCTTCTATTATTGACTTGTTGCTTGTAGGTACATATGCCCTTGGCAAGGATCTATGCATCGACCCTTTTTGCGAATGGGGCAATGAGATATTCATGAACAAGCATCAAGTGAGGAAACTGATTAGGATTATTAGCAAAAAGATACGAATGGTGGCAAGCAAATTATTTGCTTATGCTCTATCCAACACAATAGTGAGTTGTAGGATGGTAACTACAAACTCTACAGCCTTTTCTTTTTACTGCCCATAATGAGTTGCTAGAAAACAATGTCTGAATCTTTTTCGTTCGCAGTCGTTCCCGAAGCAGTTCACTCCAGATTACCTCAAAAAGTACATGATTGGTGGACATGCTATGAAGGTTAAAGTATTTGATCCAGACTACAATGAGCATCGAGAAGTCGTAATGAAGACAGTGAAGGATGGATGGGCAACCATCACAAGGGGTTAGCCTAGAGTCGTGCACGCATTACGCATGGAGGAAGGCACAATATGGGCATTCCGCTTCACCTTCTCCAGCAACCAAATGTCTTTCGCCTCTCTCGTTACAGCCTTTGGTACAACTGTGGTTCATTATTCTTTACTTGGTGTTTCTGTAGTTCTTCATTACATGTACCTGTGCATCGAATTATGCATTCATAGTTGAACATATATTTGTTATAAACATGTTTGGATATGACATAAGTGATTGCCTACTTTCAAATTCAAAACATCTGATTTTTAAATTAGGGATTACACTGCACACGGTTTGCGAAAGCGAAATGCTTATGATAGACGTGGAGATCAGACACGTTTCTAGGATCCACTACATGTGCGATCAATCTCCACCGCACACACGATCAACAAAGAAAAAATGTGTGTGATTAACAACAACATCGCACACAGTTCTTTCTTATTAAATGTTTGCGATAGTCAACTTATCAGACATGCTTCAAAATTATGGACTGTTTGTGAAGTTGTGCACATCGCAAATGCTTGGTCATAGAAGGACACGTGCGATAGGTCGATCATCTGATGCGGGTACGACGGACTAATCGTGTGTGATGTATTCAAGCTTCGCATACAGTTTTATAGCGACAACTATGTGCCCTCTTACATCAAATCACACATAGTCGAGGAAAAGTAAATGTGTGTGATTGTCTACTTCTACAATCATGAACTATTTGTGATGGGTCGCACATCGTAAACCTAGCACCACAGAGTACCTACTGCGATGGCAATGCGAGCACAAACGAGTAGGGAGTACTGTATATGCATCGAGGCTCCCTATCCCCGACGGTTTCTGGGTCATGTGGGAAGGACCCCCCTATCACAGTAACTCACTTGGCAACGGTTCCGAACGCCATCGTGAAAATGGGTTAAAAACCGTTTCTATAGCACCTCGTTGTACCAGTGAATATTGGATCTAGAACATAGACATAATGGTGATAACATAAACGGTTCAGATATGAAATCATGGCACCCGGGCCCAAAGTGACAAGCATTAAGCATGGCATAGTCATAACAACATCAATCTCAGAACATAATGGATACTAGGGATCAAGACCTAACAAAACTAACTCGATTAAATGATGAATTTCATCCAACTTCTCACCGACCAGCGAGCCTACGAAGAAATTACTCACTCCCGGCAGGGGGCATCATGGAATTGGCGATGGAGAATGGTTGGTGATGAGGAAGATTGAAGATCCCCCTCTTCAGAGCCCCAAACGGGCTCTAGATCTGGCCTCCTCATGAAGAACAGGAGGCGGCGGCGGCTCCATCTCGTGAAACGTGATATTTCTTTCTCCCTGATTTTTATTCGAAAATAGGATTTTATAGCATCGGAGATAGGGTCAGCTGGGCCACCAGGTGGGCACAACCCACCTGGGCGCGCCTAGAGGGGGCGTGCCCTGGTGTGTTGTGCTCACCCATGCCCCCACTCCGGTGGTTCCTGGCTCCAATATTTTTCTTTTATTCCATAAAAATTCTCCAAAAAGTTGTGTTCCATTCGGAGAACTTTTAATTCTGCACAAAAACAACACCATGGTAGTTCTGCCGAAAACAGTGTTAGTTCAGGTTAGTTTCATTCAAATCATGCAAATTAGAGTCCAAAACAATAGCAAAAGCGTTAGGAAAAGTAGATATGCTAGAGACGTATCAATAACCACTTCGGCAAAGGGGCGAGGAAATTCATGACGTTACCCATACCATGGTTTTTGGATAATTGATCAAGAAACATGTAGCATGGCGCTTCCAATGTTCCTATGGATGATCGTAGTATCATTGGCATGCTTCAGGATAGCATTGACATGCTCATTAGGTAAAGATCATACTTTGGATACACAAAGGATCCATTGGGAACAACTTATAAAATAAGTCATACAATTTCCTCATGGAAGAATGGCTAATCTTGCTGAACAAGATACTATAACAATAGGTCCTCCGGCAAGGCGTTCTTGCCATGACATCACTTTACGGTGGTACATAGAGACCAATGTTATGATTTTTGGAAAATGTTCCAACCATCATTTATGCCCAACATTCATATCTGATTGGTGTTAGGATAGCTTAGACTCAGGATCCCTGAGAAGAAAAGGGGGCAACACAAATTGACGAGATGACGTTGCAAGATTTCCAGGAACTGAGGTATGGAAGTAAGCTCCAAAACAAGAGTTCATCGTTAACCATGGAGGAGATGTGGAGTGTGGCTAATGGGCATTAGCGACAACTAATAGAGATTCCCAAAAAGATGGATTTCCACAATTATGTGAATAAGGTAATAGCATTGGGCATACCGAAGTATATAATGAAGTAAGTTCGAGGAGAACATCCACAATTAAACATTGATCAGAAATGCACCTGGAATTATGGACTAAGTAGCACGATCAATCTTAGTATGATGATTCAAAAACCAACAATCTACCATTAACTTCAAAGCAATTGGGTTGCTAGCTAGAAGTTTTCGAATTCATGCATCATAGTTCATTTGTCGATATTCCGGTCAGAAACAACACGAGGACCAAGAAATGAATGGAGATGGAGAGAAGTATCACTTGTATCAAGAATTCTTAAGTGGTGGTGAAATTCTCACAACATTCTTGACATAAAGATGCTAATACCCAAAGGTAGAACGTAACATAAGTTGGATGGCAAGGAACTCAAGGTACAACATAAAACATGAACAAGTTTGTGTTGGAGGGGAGGCAATAATGTTGTTGATGATAACAGAAATCATCAAGGGGGAAGGATGGTATTTCTCATCACGAAGTCGATTCATATCCTGGAAGACCTCAGAATGTTGATGATGATCACAACACATTTTGTCGAGAGGTTTCATGAAGATGTAGTCGATCAACAATGACATCAAGTAAAAGGATGGTGAAGTGAAAGGTTGTCGGCACCACAGATAGGATTGCAAGCTAAGGATCGGGATTGCCTTTCAAAACAACCAACATGATGTACAAAGCTCGAAATAGGAGTTGCTTTTACATACAACAAATTACTAGGGGTATTGAATTGTAGTGCGAATTCGATTCACTGTTCGGTGTTATCGGTTGACAACAACCCAGAACCAGTGGGGTGAGTATGATAGGGAAAGGTATTACTTCATTAAAAACAATAAGATGTAGTGCAATGGCATGATATCCTTGAGATACCAGGTGGTAATACTTGAAGGTATAGCAAAATAGAGGTTGGACAGGTGTATTGATCTGCAGAAGACAAGTACTTTAACTTGACCGAGAAATGGGATCAACAAAGAACAATATGGTTGGAACCAAGATTGCGAAAGACCAAATCCCAAATATAAGATGAACTTATACCAAATGGATAACTAATTTTAAGAGAAGCTTCCATGATAAGATCTACATCGTGGCCATGGGCATTAAGACAAAGTTCAAGGTCGACTCCCACCTCTCCAATGCATAACCTTTCATTCACTGCCCTGTAAAAATGATTTGAATGTGAAAATCTGACTTATGATTTACTAGAGGAGTATGACCCATGAAAACTTTCGGGTTCACACAGATGGAAAAGGAATAGACAAAACCCATGGGGACATTTTATGAATCTATACCACACACTTATAGAAGCAATCGATAACATCTCAAAGCAGAATACAGATAGCAAGAATTAAATGATACCACAGTGTCGAAGGCATATATAACACGGGGAAGAACTCACAAGGATGTTGAATATGCAGAACTATCAGATAATAACCTAGCAATGGGTCTGGCAGTCCACAACAGAGCTGATGTGAGTATTGACACTCAACCAGAGAAAGAAAGAATGCAAAGGCATCCGATTATTGAAACATCTAAATTATTCGATGCTTAAACACAAAGAAGTTATGATTTCTAGATCAGTGTATCAGAATCAGATGCTCTGATCAAATACGAGTAAGCTGAATATACTTTGATCGACAACCAATCAAGGTTTGATTTACCGAGAACCAACTCATGTCCGGAGTGACATCTGAGCCGAAGGGACGGATTCTAGTTTCAACCAATGATTGCGACCATTCACAAACATATCGAATCGAAGGCTCACAATGACGATGACAAAGGATACAAATGAATATTTCTAGACATATGGAGAGTAACCAAAATGCAAGCAGGCAATAATTTCAAGGGCAATAGGTTGCAGAGGATTCTCGGAAGATCGGATAGTATTTCAAAGTATCTTATGAAACATATGAACAACTAGGGATGAACGGATACTCAGTAAGTGCGAGGAATTATCAGTAGGGGTATTCATGTGGCAAATAATTGCAAGGTAGTGGCACAAAGGATTCTTAAAAATCAGAGAATATTTTGATGTATCTTGTAATAACAAGAGCAATTGAGAATGATTGTATGAACGACAAGTGTATGTCCTTATCCATATGGATATATCAATGGTAGGGAATTGCAAAGGTGGTGTGCAAAAGGGTCGGGAAAACACTGAAGAGTATCTTCAGAATCTGCAGCTGAATCAAGCGGCCATCTCTAATGAAGGGCTCTCCGAGAGGAAGTAGTAACGAGAACCTAAGGTTAGAGTTAGCAAAAAAATTAACCCAAAAAGAAGAGAGATCAGAATCCTAGAGTAAAGATGAGGAATAAAAGATCCTAATACCACCCATTTGTGATGTGGGTCCTTAAGCCAGACAACAATGTTAGTAAAATAGTTTTTCAAAGTCTAGACTCAACTTCGGCCAAGGAGTTAGAAAGGGGCTTCCTACAGGCAGTCGGCTCTGATAGCAACTTGTGATGCCCCTACTTAGTCATGCTCTAATCATACACACAAATGTGCATGAGCAAGCTTAGAGACTCACGTGAATATATCACAACACAAATCTACACATAAATAAAATAATACAAGCTTTCTATTACAAGTTAGGGGCCTCGAGGGCTCGAATACACAAGAGTCAGTGGAAGGAACAATATCTGAGTACAGACATAAGTAAACAAGTCTACCTTAAGAAGGCTGAGCAAAACAACGACATCTAGATCAAAAAGGCGTAGGCGTCCTTCCTGGGAGCCTCCTAACTAGTCCTAGTCATCGGTGGTCTCCAGATAGTAGTAGCCTACGTCAGGGTGGTAGTAGTCGTCAGCGGGATCAGCTAGCTCTTGGGATTCGTCACCTGATCGCAACAATCAGTTAGAGGGGAAAAGAGGTAGCAAAGCAAGGGTGAGTGCTCATCCAAAGTACTCACAACACTTAATTCATATCTAAGCTAAGTATGCATCAATATCAAAGGAATGGGGCTATATTTTTGGACTAGACTGTATAAATGCCAGAAGGGAAGGCCTAGCCTAATGAAGATTTGCATCTTACAGTGTCTTCCAGCATTAGAAGAGTGTAGATTAGCATATTATAAGTAGTATGTAGTCGCAACGCCCAGAGAACCTTCCTCAATTCCTTGCAAGAAAGCGATCCCAGAGCCATCATATCCATTTAGTGTCTCCAGTTTCTAGATCTAGTTACAATAGACCAGGGTACAAATCCGAATGTCTGTTACTGTGGACATGGCTATATGAATATATATACTTCCCTACAGGGATGCACCAACTTACCCAACACGCTTGATTAAGTTTGGTCGGACACTTTTCTGGATCATGCCCGACCTCGGATGATCGACACATCGTAGTCCTACCTAGGTTCAATAGAGAGGCCAACATGTCGGTCTACATCCTGACCGCTCAGGGGTCTTGCGCCCATCGCCCTTTGCACTCCTGCATGTTGCATACGTGGCCTAGAGTAGACCCACCCCCTAATACAAGCGCAGGTGGTTCCCGTCCAACCGAGCACGCACCACTCAATCGTTGTCGTCCTAAGAGCTTCCGGAGAATCGTACGATGGTGAGTGCCCAAACTTATTCCTGCATGGTGGTTAGTGTGAAAAGGCTGGAGGCCTACACAGATCACATATCCAAACTCGTTAGTGTCGTGGGAGCGCGCAGAGACGATCAATGATCCAAGATCTATGGTCTCCCCGTCTCGCGGACTTACAGCAAGGGCTAAGAATGCCCGGCCGTGCCGCGTAATTATCTCACGGGTACCCTCCAGGTCAACCCGACTCACAAGAGAGTGTCGGCAACTCAAGTCCAGCTCTACCGGGGTGGTTCTGGCTATCTCTTCGGTCCCACAGTAATAGTACCTTTTGCGGGTACCCTCAGGGTCAACCCGACTTCACATTTCTTGCGGGTACCATTGGGGCCGACCTAAATTCAACAAGGTTCTGAGGTAAAGTCAATGTGACCGTGTGTCCATAACATCAAGGGGGTAATCCGAGGAATCACCCTCGATGGATTCCCACTCGATGTAACCGTCAAGGGTGACCTTGGAGGAATCACCCTCGAAGGGTTCACACTTGAGGTGTTGCATGATAGAGTCGTTATCGGGAGTGATGAAGGAGGAATCATCCTCCGTAATGCACTTCCAATTAGCTACACCACATAGATATCATCAGGAGTGCATTACGAGGTATCACCCTCGGCACTCAATAGGAGTTCTATACAGCCATACAACTAAGGGGGGTGAGGTGTCGGGCTCTAGACATCGATCATGTTGACTGAGTCAACGGTGATAAAGTGGGGGCAACATGGACAAGGTGAGGGATCACCGATGGATCACTAACCAACATATACTAAGCATATAGGATAACAGGTAAGGTAACAACAGTAGGTTAGAAAATCTGTCTATGCATCAGAATGGGAGCTATCTAACAATAGTAGCAAAATCTAATGCAAGCCCGAGAGAGAAAGAATGAGCGATATAGGAATGATCAAGGGGAATTTGCTTGCCTGGAAGCTCTGCTGCAAGTGGCTGGACCTCAGAGGTGTAGTCCTCTCTCGGAGCAGCGTCGGTCTTGGGGTCTACCAGAGAGAAGAGGGGAAGAAAAAATAAATATAAGCAAACAAATGCATCATGATGCATGACATGGAAATAGGTAGTGCTAAGTGTGATCTAACGCAGTGCTACACGTTACAGACGCAGCAAGAAAACATTTGGGAATGTTTTCCCGGCTCTAGGCATTTATTGGACAAACAAACTGGAGGGGAAGGTTCCATGTTTGTAGTGTTGGGGGCATATGACAAGTATGTGGCTGGCATATTCAGATTCATCTTATTTTTCTGATCATTTTCATATATAAATTATTTTCAACCAAGTTATAGATTATTTAATATGTTTTTCAAATATTTAAAAAATTTCTAGAATTTTCATATTTATTTTAATTCCAAAAACATTTAACCTAAAATGCTACGGGTACCCAGTATGGTACCCAGATGTTCAGCACAGAGGCTGACCAGTGGGCCCATTGACTGAGTCAACTTACCAGTCAGTAGAGACTGACTGGTGGCCCCCTCCTGACTTAGCAGGGTGACTAGGCCGACCCTATCCACTTGAACAGTGATAGGGCCGCACCTGTCAGTGACAAAGGGCTTAATCTAACAGTGAATTAAAAATGGTGGTTAATTAAGGGCGTGGGGCCTGGCTATCAATGGGGTTAGCTGGGTGAATTAGTGTTAATGATGCCACATCACCGGCGTTAATGATGGCGAGGCCGAGCGTGCTGTCATCGATTGTGAGCTCGTCTCCGATGACCATTCGAGAGGTGGTTGGTGCTCACGTGACGCGGAAGAGGATCGGCATTGATTAGTGGTGGCTACCTGAGTAAGAGCCACCGGAAATGACGTCCACGACGAGGTCTGAGCGGCGGTGGCTGGTTGCGCTCGATAGAGTCGAGCCGGCGAGCATTACTCCGACAACTAGAGTATTCGGACGACGTCCTAGGGGCTCCACGAGTGCAACAAAAACAATAGATTGAGGAGAGGTTGGCAATAGCATCACCAGAGAGCACGACAGCGGCAGCAAAGCTTCAGCTAGAGCACGACTATGGCGGGGCGCACGCTAGAGCTCGGGGTCAAGCACGAGACAAGGCAGGGGAGGCAGCGGGTCTCACAGGAAGGCAGATGAGGCACTCGGGGAAGCCGAGGGCTGCCAGAATGTGGCGGATCGATGATGATGTGCAGTAGCCGGGGTTGGGGAAGACGACGAGGTGACGGTGATGGCGCTCCCCGGCTCTGATTCATTGGGTCAGACGATGAAGATGATGATGACGGTCCTTGGGGGACGAGCGGATGGTTAACAGTGGCTGGTAGCCGCGTGATCTGGGGATGGGCGACCATGGTAGCGCTCTGCCCAGGACGAAAGCGATGGAGAGAGGCAAGAAGGGGGTTCTATGGGGGTTTCTAGGGTTTGTAGGGGCATAGAGGGGGCGACGGTGACCAAAAGTAGGGCGCTGGGGTTGGCAGATAGCTGAGACGTGGACATCCGCGGCCACGGGCGGCCGCCCAACATCCACCTCCCCTCTATGAATAGAGGAGGAAGATGACAGGGGGGTGCGGCTGGGCTGGGCCTAGCACTGTGTGTGCTAGGCCTGGTAAGTGCATAGTGCCTCCTTTTCTATTTGTCCTTTTTCTGTTTCTTTTCTGTTTTATTCTTTCTCCTCTGTTGGTATCACTTAGAGCTATTAAACAATTTTGGTTTAATATGAAAATTAGCACATAAATACTAGGACATGTTTTGTACTAGCACAAAAGGTTTCAATTTATTCTAAGTAGTTTAAGTATTTATTTAAATTTAAATGAACCAATTAAATGTCGCTGGTCCAATTTTAATTTGGTTAAGGGCATTTTAATTATCCAAATAATGTTGTTTTATGCATGAATTTTTTTAGAGATTATTTGCAATATTATGAACATTTTTGTTCTTATGTTTGAAGAACTAATAATCTGACTTTATTTTAAATTTGAATTTGGATTTTTATCAAGTGACAATATGGCTTAATTAAACTTGATGACATGGCACCATTAGTGTGAGGTCACTGTAGCATGACACTAGGGGCGTTACAACCAGCGCCCCCGCCTATGCCCGTGTGCGTCCCTGCACCCACCGCGGCGCTGGTCGTCATCCGTTTTCCTGCAGCCATTGCGCCCGTGCTCGTGTGCGCCCCCTTAGTGTTATGGGACGTTGCTGTCAACCACTACCTCGCAGCGCCATGAGACACCTCCTCCCGCGCCCCACCCATCGATCGTGCGGCGACACGGTCTTTGATTTCCATGTCAAGAACATTCTGGGCTGGCTTGAAGACTTGAATAACGGTGTCCCGGAGATGACAATGCTAGCGCAGCACACCGTCTCTACTGCCACCGCAATTAGTTTTTTTGGTTTAATATTGTATCTGGATCGTATGAATTTAAAGTCATAGTGCGACTGAATGAAACCTATGGTTTGAACAAACTTGTGTTTTCTCTCTCTGAATGTACAAACTTATCAAATGTTTTTTCGAAAAAAACATCAATGTTTTTTAAAGTTAAAACACTCTTCGCAAACGTTTTAGATAGAACACCTGTATACAAACCGACAGCTTTCCCTAGTAAGCTAAGGGAAAATTTGCCGCACATGATTTATGCATCTCTTCATCACAAACATTTTAGATAGAACACCGATATGCAAAGCAAGAGCTATGGTTTTTCGCTAGTAAGCCAAGGGAAAATTTGCCGGGCAGGATTTGTGCATCTCTTCATTGCAAATGTTTTAGATAGAACATCTGTATGCAAAGCGATAGCTATGGTCCTTCGGTAGTAAGACAAGGGAAAATTTGTCGTGCATGATTTTTGCATCTCTTCATCGCAAATAGTTCAGACTGAACACCGTATGCAAACCGAGAGCTACGGTTCCTTCGCCACTAAGCCAAGAGAAAACCTAGCACACATGATTTGTACATCCCTTCATCACAAACGATTGTTTATGGTGACTCGTGTGGAAGCACGTACATACAATTTGGTAAGATTTGCATCTGTCATATTGAATATATTGCCATTTGTCAAACTGGAAACATTGGCATTCATTGATCTAGTAACATTGTTGTTTGTCAACCTTGTAACACTACCATTTGTCAAAAATTGCAGCTAAAAATCACTAGCACTGTCTAATTTTGCAATTGAAATTCAGTAAGCATAGATTTCATTCATAGATTAATTATGTAGTCGTTCTTTATACAAACAGGTCAACAATGATAGTTGAACCGAACAAACTTTTCCCCAATTGTAGCCAACCACGTACTGAATAGCTAGTTAGACTATATATACTAGCTAATTTTAAGTATGTAGTACAATTGAACCATATCTATAGTCAAATGAACTGAACAAAATAGCCCTAAATACTACTACTACACAGGTGCTTTGTATTACTTTGATCAGCCTCTCCTCTACCGATCACACTCAGTAAGAGGCAGAGGAGGCGGAGGAGACTACCGATGAGCTGGAGAACTAGAATCCGGTGTCTCTCGCTTCTGCACCTTTAGCGATGCCCACTTCGAATGCCCTCTGTCGCTCCAGACGACCCCACTCGAAGCGGTGTGACTCCTTGTAGATCTCCCCATTCCACGCCTCTGTGGTGGGGTGTGTTGCAGCCATGGCAGTAAGACTCTTTGCGTGCTCGATAGGCGCTCCGCCTCCTCCCGTAGGAACTCGATGTAGCATGCAAGGTTGCTGATGCACATGCGGGGCTCTTCTACTTCTTGAGCTTTCGTTGGTTTTTTCCTTGAAGAGGAAAGGGTGATGCTGCAAAGTAGAGATAAGTATTTCCCTCAGTTTGAGAACCAAGGTATCAATCCAGTTGGAGAAGAACGCGCAAATCACTAATACTTGCACAAACAATCAAACACTTGCACCCAGCGCGATAAAGGGGTTGTCAATCCCTTCACGATCACTTGCAAAAGTGATATCTGATAGAGATAGCTAAACAAAAGGTAAAATATTTTTGGGTTTTTTATTTATAGACCTGAAAATAAAAGATTGAAAAATAGTAGATCGGAAACTAATATGATGGAAAATAGAAGAATGGAAACTAATATGATGGAAAATAGACCCGGAGGCCATAGGTTTCACTAGAGGCTTCTCTCTTGAAGGCAAATAATACGACGGGTGAAATTTTTTACTGTCGAGCAATTGATAGAAAAGCGCAAAGTTATGACGATATTAAAGGCAATGATTATGCAATATAGGCATCATGTCTGTATCAAGTAGACCAACTCCTGCCTGCATCTTCTACTATTACTCCACTCATCGACCGACTCCTGTGTGCATCTAGAGTATTAAGTTCATAAAGAATAGAGTAACACATTAAGTAAGATGACATGATGTAGAGGAATAAACTCAAGAAAAATGATGTGAACCCCATCTTTTTATCCCCAATGGCAACAATGCTATACATGCCTCGCTACCCCTACTTTGTCACTGGGTGTGAGGACACTGCAAGATTGAACCCAAAGCTAAGCACCTCTCCCATTGCAAGAAAAACCAATCTAGTTTGCCAAACCAACCTGATAACTCGAAGAGAAATACAAAGATACCAAATCATGCATATAAAAATTCAGAGGAGATTCAAATAATATTCATAGATAATCTGATCATAAATCCACAATTCATCGGATCTCGACAAACACACTACAAAAGAAGATTACATCGGATAGATCTCCAACAACATCGAGGACAACATGGTATTGAGAATCAAAGAGAGAGAAGAAGCCATCTAGATACTAGATATGGACCTGTAGGTCTGTGGTGGACTACTCACGCTTCATCCGAAGGGCAATAGAGTTGATGTAGATGCCCTAAAATCCCCCTCCGGCAGGGTGCCGGAAAAGGTCCCTAGATGGGATCTCACGGGAACAGAAGGTTGTGGCGGTGGAAAAGTGTTTTCTTGGATGCTTCTGGTGGTTTGGGAATATTTGCAAATATATAGGTGGAAGAACTAGGTAAGGGGGCAACGAGGGGCACACAAGGTAGGGGGCGTGCCCTACCACCATGGGCGCGCATGCTACCTCTTGAGCTTGCATTGGTTTTCCCTTGAAGAGGAAAGGGTGATGCAGCAAAGTAGTGTAAGTATTTCCCTCAGTTTTGAGAACCAAGGTATCAATCCAGTAGGAGACAGCGCACAAGTCACCAAATACATGCACAGACAATCAACAACTTGCACCTAACGCGATAAAGGGGTTGTCAATCCCTGCACGGTCACTTGCAAAAGTGAGATTTTATGGAGATAGATAAATGCTAAAGTAAATATTTTTGGTATTTTTGGTTTATAGATCACAAAGTAAAAGATTGCAAAATAGTAGATCGGAAACTAGTAAGATGTAAAAG
Source organism: Triticum aestivum (assembly GCF_018294505.1). Taxonomy (NCBI): domain Eukaryota; kingdom Viridiplantae; phylum Streptophyta; class Magnoliopsida; order Poales; family Poaceae; genus Triticum; species Triticum aestivum. Next base: position 162,781,077 of record NC_057813.1, read on the forward strand.
AGATTCAATATAATGGAAAAGAGACCTGAGGCCGTAGGTTTCACTTGGCTTCTCTCAAGACAACAAATATTACGGTAGGTGAATAAATTACTGCCGAGCAATTGATAGAAGAGCGCATAATTGTGATGATATCTAAGGCAATGATCATGAGCATAGGCATCACGTCTGTGTCAAGTAGACCGAAATGATTATGCATCTACTACTACTATTCCACACATCGACCGACTCCTGCCTGCATCTAGAGTATTAAGTTCATAAAGAACAGAGTAACGCATTAAGCAAGATGACATGATGTAGATGACATGATGGCAACAATACAATACGTGCCTTGCTTCCCCTACTGTCTCTGGGAAAGGACATTGCAAGATTGAACCTAAAGCTAAGCACTTCTCGCGTTGCAAGAAAGATCACTCTAGTGGGCCAAATTAAACCGATAATTCAAAGAGACTAGCAAAGATATCAAATCATGCATATAAGAATTCAGAGAAGAACCAAGTAATATTCATAGATAATCTGATCATAAATTTACAATTCATCGGATCTCGGCAAACACACTGCAAAAGAGTATTACATCGAATAGATCTCCAAGAACATCGAGGAGAAGATGGTATTGATAATCAAAGAGAGAGAGAGAAGAAGCCATCTAGCTACTAGCTATGGACCCAAAGGTCTGTGGTAAACTACTCATGCTTCATTGGCGAGGTAATGGTGTTGATGTAGAAGCCCTCTGTGATCGAATCCCCCTTCGGCAGGATGCCGGAAAAGGCCCCTAGATGGGATCTCACAGGTATAGAAGATTGCGGCAGTGGAAAAGTGGTTTCATGGCTCCCCTGGATGTTTTAGGGTATAAGAGTATATATAGGCGAAGGAACTAGGTAAGGGACACTACGAGGGGCGCGCGACGTAGGGAAGCACGCCCTACCCCCTAGGCACGCCCTCCTGCCTCGTGGCCGCCTTGTTGCGTCTCCGACTTCATCTCCAAGTCTTCTGGTTTCCTTTTGGTCCAAGAAAGATCATCATGAAAGTTACATTCTATTTGGACTCTGTTTGGTATTCCTTTTCTGCGAAACTCTTAAATAGGCAAAAAATAGAAACTCACACTGGGCTCTCGATTAATAGGTTAGTCCCAAAAATTATGTAAAATAGTATATAAATGCCTATTAAACATCCAAAACAGATAATAGCATGGAAGAATCAAAAATTATAGATACGTTGGAGACGTATCAAGCATCCCCAAGCTTAATTCCTGCTCGTCATCGAGTAGGTAGATGATAAAAACAGAATTTTTGATGTGGAATGCTACCTAACATATTTATCCATGTAATTGTATTTATTGTGGCATGAATGTTCAGATTTGAAAGATTCAAAACAAATGTTTAATATTGACATAAAAATAATAATACTTCAAGTATACTAGCAAAGCAATTATGTCTTCTCAAAATAACATGGCCAAAGAAAGCTCATCCCTACAAAATCATATAGTTTGGCTATGCTTCATCTTCATCGCACAAAATATTCAAATCATGCACAACCTCGTTTTCAGCCAAGCAATTGTTTCATACTTTAGTATTCTCAAACTTTTTCAACTTTCACGCAATACATGAGCATGAGCCTTCGACATAGCACTATAGGTGGAATATAATGGTGGTTGTGGAGAACACAAAAAAGAGGAGATAGTCTCACATGAACTAGGCATATCAATGGGCTATGGAGATGCCCATCAATATATATCAATGTGAGTGAGTAGGGATTTCCATGCAACGGATGCACTAGAACTATAAGTGTACGAAAGCTCAAAGAGGAAACTAAGTGGGTGTGCATCTGATACGTCTCCAACGTATCTATAATTTATGAAGCATTCATGCTATTTTATTATCTGTTTTGAATGATTATGGGCTTTATTATACACTTTTATATTACTTTTGGGACTAACCTATTAACCGGAGGCCCAGCTCATATTGTTGTTTTATTGCCTGTTTCAGTATTTCGAAGAAAAGGAATATCAAACGGAGTCCAAATGGAATGAAACCTTTGGCAGCGTTATTTTTTGGGAAGAATATCATCCTGGAGACTTGGAGTTTACGTCAGAAGATCCAAGGAGTCTAGGAGATAGGGGGCGCGCCCCCCTGTCTCGTGGGCCCCTTGAGCACCTCCCGACCGACTTCTTTCGCCTATATAAGCCTACGTACCCTAAAAACATTGAATATAAAGATAGATCGGGAGTTCCGCCGCCGCAAGCCTCTGTAGCCACCAGAAACATCTCGGGAGCCCTTCCCGGCACCCTGCCGGAGGGGGGATCCTTCACCGGTGGCCATCTTCATCATCCCGGCGCTATCCATGACGAGGAGGGAGTAGTTCACCCTCGAGGCTGAGGGTATGTACCAGTAGATATGTGTTTGATCTCTCTCTCTCGTGTTCTCTCTCGTGTTCCCTCTATGGCACGATCTTGATGTATCCCGAGCTTTGCTATTATAGTTGGATCTTATGATGTTTCTCCCCCCCCCCTCTACTCTCTTGTGATGAATTGAGTTTTCCCTTTGAAGTTATCTTATCGGATTGAGTCTTTTATTTGAGAACACTTGATGTATGTCTTTCCATGCTTATCTGTGGTGACAATGGGATATCATGTGCCTCTTTATGTATGTTTTGGTGACCAACTTGCGGGTTCCGCCCATGAACCTATGCATTGGGGTTGGCACACGTTCTTGACTCTCCGGTAGAAACTTTGGGGCACTCTTTGAAGTACTTTGTGTTGGTTGAATAGATGAATCTGAGATTGTGTGATGCATATCGTATAATCATGCCCACGGATACTTGAGGTGACAATGGAGTATCTAGGTGACATTAGGGTTTTGGTTGTTTTGTGTCTTAAGGTGTTATTCTAGTATGAACTCTATGATAGATTGAGCGGAAAGAATAGCTTCATGTTATTTTACTTCAAACTCTTGAATAGATTGATCCGAAAGAATAACTTTGAGGTGGTTTCGTACCCTACCATAATCTCTTCATTTGTTCTCCGCTATTATTGGCTTTGGAGTGACTCTTTATTGCATGTTGAGGGATTGTTATTTGATCTATCTATGTTATTATTGTTGAGAGAACCTGCACTAGCGTAAGTATGAACCCTATGCCTTGTTTCCTACCATTGCAATACCGTTTACGCTCACTTTTATCGCTTGCTACCTTGTTGTTTTTATAATTTCAGATTACAAATACCTTTATCTACTATCCATATTGCACTTGTATTAACATCTCTTCGCCGAACTAGTGCACCTATACAATTTACCATTGTATTGGGTGTGTTGGGGACACAAGAGACTCTTTGTTATTTGGTTGGAGGGTTGTCTGAGAGAGACCATCTTCATCCTACGCCTCCTACGGATTGATAAACCTTAGGTCATCCACTTGAGGGAAATTTTCTACTGTCCTACAAACTTGTGCACTTGCAGGCCCAACAACGTCTACAAGAAGAAGGTTGTGTAGTAGACATCAAGCTCTTTTCTGGCGCCATTGCCGGGGAGGCTAGGTAAATGGCAGTCACACCCCGTCAACTAAGCTCTTTTCTGGCGTCGTTGCCGGGGAGGTGAGTGCTTGAAGGTATATCTTTAGATCTTGCAATCGAATCTTTTTGTTTTTTGTTTTATCACTAGTTTACTCTATAAAAGAAAAATACAAAAAATGGAATTGAGTTTGTCTCATACGCTTCGTCTTTTTAATATCTTTCGTGAGTATGATGGTAAGGAAAATTGTGCTCAAGTGCTAGAAGAAGAAATCTATAAAATGTTTGTCACTAAATATTTGAATGATGAGCATGATTGCAATGTTGTTAGTATGAATTCCTTGAATACCCATTATGCTAATGATATGCAAAGCCACAAGCTTGGGGATGCTATGTTTGATGAATATGATATTTTTTGTCCTCCAAGTTCTGATGAGAATATTTATTATGATGAAAGCATGCCTCCTATTTATGATGATTATATTGATGAAAGTGGGTTTGGAAGAGTGTCAACTTTAGGTAGTATTGATCCCTCTATTTTGGAGGATATTGAATCTTATTGTGATGAATATGAAAGTGGATTTAGAAGAGTGTCAACTTTATTTAGTGATGATTCCACTATTTCGGAAGAGGTTCCAATTGATTATGAGAACAAAGTTGCTATCTGTGATGATTATTGTGATGACTTGTATGCTATAAGAATAATGATATCCATGAAACTTGTCATCATGATTTTAGTTTTCAATTGGATTATGCCTCACATGATAGTTATTTTGTTGAGTTTGCTCCCACTATTATTGATGAGAATAAATTTGCTAATGTGGAGAGTAGTAAATTTATATGCAAGTAGATCATGAAAAGAATTCTTTATGTGCTGGTTATATTGTTGAATTCATTCATGATGCTACTGAAAATTATTATGAGGGAGGACCATATGCTTGTAGGAATTGCAATAATGTCAAGTTTCCTCTCTATGTGCTTAAAATTTTGAAGTTATGCTTGTTTTACCTTCCTATGCTAGTTGATTATTGTTCCCATAAGTTATTTGCTCACAAAATCCCTATGCATAGGAAGTGGTTTAGACTTAAATGTTCTAGTCATATTCTTCATGATGCTCCCGCTATGTTTCAATTCTTATCCTTTATGTGAGCATCATTGCCATCATCATGCCTAGCTAGAAAGGCATTAAAGAAAAGCGCTTGTTCGGAGACAACCCAATATTTGTCCTTACTGTTTTTTGTGTACACATGATTATGCTACTGTATTAATCATGTTTTATAGCTTTTGTTTCAATAAAGTGCCAAGTAGAGCCTTTGGGAAGACTTGGGTGAAGTTTATATGATCTTGCTGTAAAAAATAGAAACTTTAGCACTCACGAGATTAGCTGCCATTTTTTACTGAACAGTGATTTTAGGTTGATTCGTTTTGCAGATGATTAATAGACAAATTCTTCAGGTCCACCAATTTATTTCATAATATTTGGAGTTCCATAAGTATACGTTTTATACAGATTAGTACAGACTATTCTGTTTTTGACAGATTCTGTTTTCAGTGTGTTGTTTGCTTATTTTGATGAATCTATCGCTAGTATGTAAGGGTATGAACCATACATAAGTTGGAATACAGTAGTTATTACACCAATATTAATTTAGCATGAGTTCATTACAGTACCTAAGTGGTGATTTATTTTCTTATACTAACGGAGCTTACGAGTTTTGTGTTGAGTTTTGTGTGGTTGAAGTTTTCAAGTTTTGGGTAAGGATTCGATGGACTATGGAAGAAGGAGTGGCAGGAGCCTAATCTTGGGGATGACCAAGGCATCCCAAGGTAATATTCAAGGACAACCAAGCAACTAAGCTTGGGGATGCCCCGGAAGGCATCCCTCTTTCGTCTTCGTTCATCGGTAACTTTACTTGGAGCTATATTTTTATTCACCACATGATATGTGTTTGCTTGGAGTGTCATTTTCTTTTGTTAGTTTTTTCTTTCTGTTAGTTAGAATAATGTTTTTAATCTTTAGTTTCAATAAAAATGTCAAGGATAGCCTTTGCCATGCTTATTTTGGTAGTATACATGTTGCTGTTTTGAAAACAGAAAGTTTACCGCTGTTGCAAAAATTCCCTAGAAAAGTCAGAGAGTGATATAATGTTGAATCTTTTTGAATAATTATCTCTGATAAATCTTTTACAGCGTAGTATTTTTCTTATAATTTTTGGAGTTAGGGAAGTATGATGAATCTTGCATTCTTTACGGACTATACTGTTTTGGCAGATTGCTGTTATGTTTGCATTGTTTGCATATGTTTGCTTGTTTAATGATTCTATTTGAGGATAGGAGTATTAAATATGCAGAGACATTTACTATACAATGTTGAATAATAATCTTAGTGATTTGTTACAGTAGAAAATGATAAGGTTTTGCATTGGTTTATACTAACCTATCTCACGAGTTCTTGTTGAGTTTGGTGTGGATGAAGCTTTTGATAAAAAGAGAAACCTTGATATGAACGGAATTAAGGAGACACAAAATCTCAAGCTTGGGGATGCACAAGGCACACCAAGATAATATTTCAAGAAGTCTCAAGCATCTAAGCTTGGGGATGCCCCGGTAGGCATCCCACCTTTCTTCTTCAACAATTAACGGTTAGTATCGGTTGAACCTAAGTTTTTGCTTCTTCACATGAGTTGGGCTATCCTTGCAAAGTCATTTTATTTTGTTTTGCTTGCTGTTTGAATAAAATACCAAGATCTGAAATTCTTTAATGAGAGAGTGTCTTCACATAGTTACATAATTATTTTACTACTCATTGATCTTCACTTATATCTTGTTGGAGTAGTTTGTCATTTACTCGTGTGCTTCACTTATATCCTATGAGTAAATGGTTTAATGAGTTAAATGCCATAAATCTGAAATTATATATGTTTCATTTGCTTATCCCATGAGGAGTAATGACTTCACATCTAAGAAGTAGAGGTAGTAAGTGTATTGAATGTTAGCAAGCATTGTATTGGTCATTTGAACAATTCATGAAAGAATATTGAAGGAACAGAGATTTCACATATAAATATATTATCATAGACATATTTTATAATTGTGAGCACTCATTAAGTATGACATGCTAAAGAGTTGATGTTGGACAAGGAAGACAATGTAATGGGTTATGTTTTCTCACATCTCAGTTAAAGTATATTGTCATGGATCATTCAAAAATGTTGATCTTGCCTTTCTCCCCTTGCTAGCCTAAATATATGTACTAAGCGGGAATACTGGTTGTGCATCCAATATCCTTAAACCCAGTTTTGCCATGAGTGTCCACCATACCTACCTATATGCGGTATTTACCTGCCGTTCCAAGTAAATTTGCATGTGCCTTTACTCTAAACCTTGAAATTATAATCTGTTTCGTATGCCCGAATTACTCATGTAGCAACTAGGGGTTGTCAGTGTCTTCCATGCTAGGTGGGTTATTCTCAAGAGGAGTGGACTCCTCTCCTCATTCACGAGAAAGTGGCGGTAACCGGGATGCCCAGTCCCATGATCAAAAAGACCAAAATCAAATCAAAAATAATTGCAAACAAAACTCCCCTAGGAATATTGTTGGTATGGACGGTACCCCGTTGTTTCGGATGGCCGTGGAGTGTGATTGTTGGTGGAGTTGGAGTAATGCTTTTACCATTCTTTTTGGGAACCGCCTATAATGTATGTAGTATGGAAGATATTGGGAACTCTTGGTTGTTATGTTGACAATGAGATCATACCTCTCAAAATTATTTATCTCTATTTCAAAATCGAGCTCTGGCACCTCTGCAAATCCCTGCTTCCCTCTGCGAAGGGCCTATCTTTTACTTTATGCAAGAGTCAAGGTGATCTTCACCTTTCCCTTTTTCATTTTATCCTTTGGTAAGCACTTTGTGTGAGGATGATCCTGATATATATATATATATCCAATTGAATGTAAGTTAGCATGAACTATTATTGTTGACATCACCCAAAGGTGAATATGTTTGGAGGCAACATTATAAGCCCCTATCTTTCTCTGTGTATGATTAAAACTCCATAACCATTAATATCACGTGAGTGTTAGCAATTGTAGAAGACTATATGATAGTTGAGTATGTGGAGTTTGCTAAATCAAAGCTCTGACATAGACTCTTCCTGAAAGTAAGATGAATTGCAATTGTTTGATGACTAAGAATAAAGGTTGCTAGTTTTCAAGAAAATTTATGGTCTATGCTTTAACATGTGAATTGCTTGTTACTAGTTCGTGAAAAGTTTTATGAGATGAACTACTGTTATGACATATAATGATGCTAGTAAAGGTGATTGAAATTATCATTGATCAAACTTGTGCACCTCTAGCATTCACACTTCATAAATTATTTCTTTATCATTTACCTACTCGAGGACGAGCAGGAATTAAGCTTGGGGATGCTGATACGTCTCCAACGTATCTATAATTTATGAAGCATTCATGCTATTTTATTATCTGTTTTGAATGATTATGGGCTTTATTATACACTTTTATATTACTTTTGGGACTAACCTATTAACTGGAGGCCCAGCCCATAATGTTGTTTTATTGCTTGTTTCAGTATTTCGAAGAAAAGGAATATCGAACGGAGTCCAAATGGAACGAAACCTTCGACAGCGTTATTTTTGGGAAGAATATCATCATGGAGACTTGGAGTTTACGTCAGAAGATCCTTAAGGAGTCCAGGAGATAGGGGGCGCCCCACCCCCTACTGGGCGTGCCCCCCTGTCTTGTGGGCCCCTCGAGCACCTCCCGACCGACTTCTTTCTCCTATATAAGCCTACGTACCCTAAAAACATCGAATATAAAGATAGATCGAGAGTTACGCCGCCGCAAGCCTCTGTAGCCACCAGAAATCTCTCGGGAGCCCTTCCCGGCACCTTGCCGGAGGGGGGATCCTTCACCGGTGGCCATCTTCATCATCCCGATGCTATCCATGACGAGGAGGGAGTAGTTCACCCTCGAGGCTGAGGGTATGTACTAGTAGCTATGTGTTTGATCTCTCTCTCTCTCTTGTTCTCTCTCGTGTTCCCTCTATGGCACGATCTTGATGTATCCTGAGCTTTGCTATTATAGTTGGATCTTATGATGTTTCTCCCCCCTCTACTCTCTTGTGATGAACTGAGTTTTCCCTTTGAAGTTATCTTGTCGGATTAAGTCTTTTATTTGAGAACACTTGATGTATGTCTTGCCATGCTTATCTGTGGTGTCAATGGGATATCATGTGCCTCTTGATGTATGTTTTGGTGACCAACTTGCGGGTTCCGCCCATGAACCTATGCATTGGGGTTGGCACACGTTCTTGACTCTCCGGTAGAAACTTTGGGGCACTCTTTGAAGTACTTTGTGTTGGTTGAATAGATGAATCTGAGATTGTGTGATGCATATCGTATAATCATGCCCATGGATACTTGAGGTGACAATGGAGTATCTAGGTGACATTAGGGTTTTGGTTAATTTGTGTCTTAAGGTGTTATTCTTGTATGAACTCTATGATAGATTGAGCGGAAAGAATAGCTTCATGTTATTTTACTACGAACTCTTGAATAGATTGATCCGAAAGAATAACTTTGAGGTGGTTTCGAACCCTACCATAATCTCTTCGTTTGTTCTCCGCTCTTAGTGGCTTTAGAGTGACTCTTTGTTGCATGTTGAGGGATTGTTATATGATCTATCTATGTTATTATTGTTGAGAGAACTTGCACTAGTGAAAGTATGAACCCTATGCCTTGTTTCCTACCATTGCAATACCATTTATGCTCACTTTTATCGCTTGCTACCTTGCTGTTTTTGTAATTTCATATTACAAATACCTTTATCTACTATCCATATTGCACTTGTATCACCATCTCTTTGCCGAACTAGTGCACCTATACAATTTACCATTGTATTGGGTGTGTTGGGGACACAAGAGACTCTTTGTTATTTGGTTGCAGGGTTGTTTGAGAGAGACCATCTTCATCCTACGTCTCCTACGGATAGATAAACCTTAGGTCATCCACTTGAGGGAAATCTGCTACTGTCCTACAAACATGTGCAGTTGCAGGCCCAACAACGTCCACAAGAAGAAGGTTGTGTTGTAGACATCAGCATCCAACTGGCTTGCTCATGAAGACATAGGGCGGTTGAGGAAGCCCATCGTCGGAATATACAAGCCAAGTTCTATAATGAAAAATTCTCACTAGTATACGAAAGTGAAAAAAACAAGAGACTCTCTAACATGAAGATCATGGTGCTACTTCGAAGCACAATTGTTGAAAAAGGATAGTAACATTGCCCCTTCTCTCTTTTTCTCTCCTTTTTTTGATTGGCATCTTTGGCCTCTTTTTTATTGGCTTATTTGGCCTCCTTTTTTATTTCCTCACATGGGCAATGCTCTAATAATGATGATCATCACACTTCTATTTACTTACAATTTGAAAAGTTACAACTCAATGCTTATAACAAAATATGACTCTATGTGAATGCCTCTAGTGGTGTACCGGGGTGTGCAATGGATCAAGAGTGACATGTATGAAAGAATTATGAAAGGTGCCTTTGCCACAAATACGATGTCAACTACATGATCATGCAAAGCAATATGACAATAATGAAGCGTGTCATAATAAACGGAATGGTGGAAAGTTGCATGGCAATATATCTCGGAATGGCTATGGAAATGCCATAATAGGTATCTATGGTGTCGGATATCGGGTTCCAGCAAAACCCTTAAGGTTCGAACTCTGGGGTGCGTACGAAGATCTTCCCCCTATTGAAACACGCCCCAAAACCTCGCCGCAATTCTAAGCTAGCACGATGAACAACACAAGAGACAGAAGGTTTATACTGGTTCGGGCCAACATTGTGGTGTAATACCCTAAACCAATGTGTGGTGTGGTGGATTGCCTCTGAGGCTGATGATGAACAGTACAGAGGAAAAACAGCCTCGCGAGGGGTGTTCTTGTGGTGGTGTGGAGTTCTACTTGTACAGGATTCGAGCCAATCCCTTCCTATTGTGGTGGCTATCTCTATTTATAGAGGCCCTGGTCCTCTTCCCAAATATTGAGCGGGAAGGGAGCCAACAACGGCCATTTTTTAAGGGGACAACTAGTACAAGCTATCCTAACTAAAGGTGGTCTTCAACTACCAAATGCACTGGTGATGACGCCGTCTTGGGCTCCATGGTGACCTGCGTCCTGCCGCTCTGCTGGTATCGGTCTCGTTGCACCAATATCGAAACCTTTGTCTGATGCCTCGGTACTCCGCGCCTGCGCTTGCCCCCCTTTGCACCAAACAGGAAACGAGGACACATCACAGGATGGCGCCCACTTGGCGCTCGCCTAGTCTTGATCGTCATGGCTTGTGTGATGAGCGCCTCGCGAGGTACCCCTTGCCTTGATCTCTCCGCCTCCTCGCGAGCCTGCCTGGTGAGGCCGCCCCTGAGGAGTCCTTGTGTCGTCCGCCCTGCGAGGCTTGGCCCCTCGTGAGGGTCTTGATCTTGGGTTGATGAAGACGGGTCGTACTGGGCTGCTGGTGAGCCATGCTGCAGGCCGCAGGCAGACAGGTCTGGGGACCCCCGTTCCCAGGACGCCAACATATGGTGGATGTTTTGAGGAAGGTAAATGGTGGGTGTATGGTACCGGCGAAAGTTGTGTGCCACAAGAGAGGCTAGCAATGGTGGAAGTGTGAGAGTGCGTATAATCCATGGACTCAACATTAGTCATAAAGAACTCACATACTTATTGCAAAAATCTACAAGTCATCAAAACCAAGCACTACGTGCATGCTCCTAGGGGAAGGGTTGGTAGGAGTTAACCATCGCGCGATCCCGATCTCCACACAAAGGATGACAATCAAAGAGATACCTCATGCTTCAAATTTGTTACACAACGGTTACCATACGTACATGCTACGTGACTCATAAACCTCAACACAAGTATTTCTAAAATTCACAATTACTCCACTAGCATGACTCTAATATCACCATCTTCATATCTCAAAACAATCATAAAGAATCGAACTTCTCATAGTATTCAATGCACTTTATATGAAAGTTTTTATTATATCCCTCTTGGATGCCTATCATATTAGGACTAGTTTTATAACCCAAGCAAATTACCATGTTGTTCTAAAAGACTCTCAAAATAATGTAAGTGAAGCATGAGAGTTCAACAATTTCTATAAAATAACGCTACCACCGTGCTCTATAATAAATCACGATTCATGTGTGTCTATCCAAAAAGGTGTGTACAGCATGGATGATTGTGGTAAACTAAAAACCAAAGTATCAAAGCATACAAGACGCTCCAAGCAAAACACATATCATGTGGTGAATAAAAATATAGCCTCAAGTAAAGTTACAGATAGACGAAGACGAAAGAGGAGATGCCTTCCGGGGCATCCCCAAGATTAGGCTTTTAGTTTTCCTTGAATATTACCTTGAGGTGACTTGGGAATCCCCAATCTTAGGATCTTGCCACTCCTTATTCCATAGTCCATCAACTCCTTACCCAAAACATGAAAACTTCACTACACAAAACTCAAGAGAAAATCTCATGATCTCCGTTAGTATAAGAAAATAAATCACCACTTTAAGGTACTATTGCAAACTCATTCTTTATTTATATTGGTGTAATATATATTGTATTCCAACTTCTCCATGGTTCATACCCCCCCCCCCCGATACTACTCATAGATTCATCAAAATAAGCAAACAACACGCGAAAAATAGAATCTGTCAAAAACAGAACAGTCTGTAGTAATCTGAATATTTCGAATACTTATGTAACTCCAAAAAATTCCGAAATAAATTGGTGTACATGAGGAATTTGTCTATTAGTTTTATTTAAAAAGAATCAACTCAAAAGATCTCTTCTGCTAAAAATGACAAATAATCTTGTCAGCACAAAACTTTGTGTTTTTCAGCAAGATCAAATCAGCTTTCACCCAAGTCTTCCCAAAGGTTCTACTTGGAACAAACACTAATTAAAACATAAAACCACATCTAACCAGAGGCTAGATGAATTATTTATTACTAAACAGGAGCAAAAAGCAAATAATAAAAATAAAATTGGGTTGCCTCCCAACAAGCGCTATCGTTTAACGCCCTTTAGCTAGGCATTGATAATTTTGATGATTCTCACATGAAAGACAAGATTTTAAGCACAAAGAGAGCATCATAAAACACGTGACAAACACATCTAATTACAACATACTTCCTATGCATAGGCATTTTATAAGGAAACAAATTATCAAGGCAAGCAAAAACTAGCATATGCGAGGAATAAGAAAAAGATGATAGCAATCTCAACATGATGAGAGGTAATTTAGTAACATGAAAATTTCTACAACCATATTTTCCTCTCTCATAATAATTTCATGTAGGATCACAAGAAAATTCAACAATATAGCTATCACAAAAAATATTGTCAATACGATCCACATGGATGCAAGTTGACACTTCCAAAATAGTGGGATTAACATTAACTAAAGTCATGACCTCTCCAAACCCACTTTTATCAAAAATTTCATAATATTGAAATTTCTCCAAATATGTGGGATCTGAAGTTGACACTCTTCCAAAGCCACTTTCAATATTATTGCCAACTTTATAACAATCTCATATTCATCAGGGCTTAAATAAACTTTCAAGATCATAAGAAGAATCACCCCAATCATGATCATTGAAACAAGTAGTGGACATAGCAAAACTAGCTTCCCCAAGCTTAGGGTTTTGCATATCATTAACAGAATTAACATTAATTGAATTTATAATAAAATCATTGCAATCATGCTTTTCATTAAAATATCTATCATGAATCACTTCATAAAGCACTTCACCACAATTTTCAGATTCACGAATTTCAAGCAAAACCTCATAAATATAATCTAGTGCACTCAACTCACTAGCAATTGGTTCATTATAATTGGATCTCCTAAAAATATTAGCAAGTGGATCAGGATCCATAAACTTTTAGCAAGCAAAGATGCAAGCAAAAGAAAGGCACATGGTAACACAAGAAAACAGAAGATCGAATGGAAGAACGGCAAAGAAAAGGCAAATCTTTTCGGAATTTGTTCTAGAGGTGGGGGAGAGGAAAACGAGAGGCAAATGGTGAATAATGTAATGCAAGAGAGAAGATTTTATGATGGGTACTAGGTATGGCTTGACTTGACGTAGATCTCCCCGGCAACGGTGCCAAAAATCCTTCTTGCTACCTCTTGAGCTTGCATTTGTTTTCCCTTGAAGTGGAAACGGTGATGCAACAAAGTAGCATAAGTATTTCCCTCAGTTTTGAGAACCAAGGTATCAATCCAGTAGGAGACAACGCACAAGTCACTGATTACCTACAAAAACAATCAACAACTTGGACCCAACGCGATAAAGGGGTTCAATCCCTTCACGATCACTTGCAAAAGTGAGATCTGATAGAGATAGATAAACGGTAAAGTAGATATTTTTTGTATTTTTGGTTTATAGATCGGAAAGTAAAAGATTGCAAAATAGTAGATCGGAAACTAGCAAGATGTACAAGATATTCAATATAATGGAAAAGAGACCCAGGGCCATAGGTTTCACTAGTGGCTTCTCTCAAGATAGAAAATATTACGGTGGGTGAACAAATTACTACCGAGCAATTGATAGACGACCGCATAATTATGATGACACCTAAGGAAATGATCATGAACATTGGCATCACGTCTGTGTCAAGTAGACCGAAACGATTCTGCATCTACTACTATTACTCCACACATCAACCGACTCCTGCCTGCATCTAGAGTATTAAGTTCATAAAGAAGAGAGTAACACATTAAGTAAGATGACATGATGTAGAGGAATTAACTCAAGCAATAGGATGAAAAACCCATATTTTTATCCTCGATGGAAACAATACAATACGTGCCTGGCTTCCCCTACTGTCACCGGGAAAGGACACCGCAAGATTGAACCCAAAGCTAAGCACTTCTCCCATTGCAAGAAAGATCAATCTAGCAGGCCAAACTAAACCGATAATTCAAAGAGACTTGAAAAGATATCAAATCATGCTTATAAGAATTCAGAGAAGAACCAAATAATATTCATAGATAATCTAGTCATAAATCCACAATTCATCGGATCTCGGCAAACATACCGCAAAAGAGTATTACATCGAATAGATTTCCAAGAACAACGAGGAGAACATGGTATTGAGAATCAAAGAGAGAGAAGAAGCCATCTAGCTACTAGCTATGGACCAAAAGGTCTGTGGTAAACTACTCACGCTTCATCGGAGAGGCAATGGTGTTGATGTAGAAGCCCTCCGTGATCGAATCCCCCTCTGGAAAGACGCCGGAAAAGGCCCCTAGATGGGATCTCATGATTACACAAGGTTGCGGCGGTGGAAAAGTGGTTTCGTGGCTCCCCTGGATGTTTTAGGGTATAAGAGTATATATAGGCGAAGGAACTAGGTCAGGGAAGCTACAAGGGGCCCACGAGGTAGCGGGTGCGGCCTACCCCCTGAGTGCGCACTCTTGCCTCGTGGCCACCTTGTTGCGCCTCCAACTTCATCTCCAAGTCTTCGGGTTTCCTTTCGGTCCAAGAAAGATCATTGCAAAAGTTTCATTTCCGTTTGGACTCCGTTTGGTATTCCTTTTATACAAAACTCTAAAATAGGCACAAAAATAGAAACCGACACTGGGGTCTCGGTTAATAGGTTAGTCCCAAAAATAATATAAAATAGCATATAAATGCCTATTAAACATCCAAAACAGATAATATAATAGCTTGGAACAATCAAAAATTATAGATACGTTGGATACGTATCAGCGCCCTCCACCCTTGTCGCCACCTTGTGGTTCTTCTGGCTTGAACTTCAAGTCTCCTGGGTGTCTTCTGGTTCAAGAAAAATCATCGTGAAGTTTTATTCCGTTTGGACTCTGTTTAGTATTCCTTTTCTGCGAAGCTCAAAACCAAGGAAAAAACAGAAATTGGCACTAGGCTCTAGGTTAATAGGTTAGTACCGAAAATAATATAAAATAGCACATTAATGCATATAAAACATCCAAAAGAAATAATATAATAGAATGGAACAATCAAAAATTATAGATACATTGGAGACGTATAAAGCATCCCCAAGCTTAATTCCTGCTCGTCTTCGAGTAGGTAAATGATAAAAAAAATTGATGTGGAATGCTACCTAACATATTTATCCATGTGATTTTCGTTATTGTGGCATGAATGTTCAGATCCATAAGATTCAAAACAAAAGTTTAATATTGACATAAAAATGGTAATACTTCAAGCATACTAATAAAGCAACTGTGTCTTCTCAAAATAACATGGCCAAAGAGAGCTATCCTACAAAATCATATAGTCTAACTACGCTCCATCTTCATCACACAAAATATTCAAATCATGCACAACCCCGATGACAAGCCAAGCAATTGGTTCATACTTTTGATGTTCTCAAACCTTTTCAACTTTCACATAATACATGAGTGTGAGCCATGGACATATCACTATAGGTGGAACAGAATATGGTGGTTGTGGAGAAGACAAAAAGAAGGAGATAGTCTAACATCAACTAGGCGTATCAACGGGCTATGGAGATGCCCATCAATAGATATCAATGTGAGTGAGTAGGGATTGCCATGCAACAGATGCACTAGAGCTATAATTTTATGAAAGCTCAAAAAGAAACTAAGTGGGCGTCCATCCAACTTGCTTTCTCATGAAGAACTTGGGCATTTGAGGAAGCCCATCGTTGGAATATACAAGATAAGTTCTATAATGAAAAATTCCCACTAGTATATGAAAGTGGCAAAATAAGAGACTCTCTAAAATGAAGATCATGGTGGTACTTTGAAGCACAAGTGTGGAAAAAGGATAGTAACACTGCCATACACGAAGACCCAGGGCATTTGAGGAAGCCCACCCTTGTCGGTGCTCAACATATCCATACACGAACAACAGAGGTCGACGATGTCACTGGGGATGTTGCTCCAATCGCGGCTCATATGGATTATGCACGGTTCGCGTTCGGCCATTGTGGAGTGTGGAGGGTGGGGTTTTAGGGGGCTTGATTTACGGGGAGAAGGCTCTCGGTGCTAGAGCGGCTAGCGATTGAATAGTGGTATCGGGGGAGGCAAGCAAGGCGAGGGTACGTGGGGCCACTGTGAGATGATGAAGAGTGACCTCAAGATCTCCGGCGGGATGGAGATGGAGATGGAGTGGTGCTAGGGAGAGGGAGACAAGGCAAGGCATGCTATACAACGGCAGTGATAGTGACTGCACAGTGCACAAGGTGAGGCTGACTTTGGTAACCCAAACACGCCGCCTGGACTAGTGTCAGCTCGGGCGCAGGGACTTGTCACTTCACTATGAGGGACTAGATGAATAATATTTTGACCATCAAGTGTACCACAGTTGTACTACTACTAGTAGGAACATATGGAGTAGTACTGTATAGCGGAAATAGGTCTCCCGTGCTGGCATGCCTCTGGGTTCACTTCATCCTCCAGGTGTCATCCATATTGCAAGCAGAACCAAATTCTCGTGCATGCGGAAGCGCAAAGAAGGGCTTTTCTCTTTTTGAGGATAACCGCATATTTCGTAACCAGAGAATGTTGTGTCTCCCACACACGCGCCAATATCCATCTGAACCAGCTATGTCACATTTTTTATACCTGTTTGCATATGTCCCACCTGTCAGGAGGGGTGCAGAAATAAAAAGGAATCATAAAATGTCTCGCCATGGTGATTTGAAAGAGTGACCTTAACTAGCCAGTGGCACATGTAGCGCTAGAAGGATGGGCACATACACGGATAGGTACCACTCCTTAGTCTACTTGCATAGCCTTTTCATTTAGTCTACCTAGTCGTCTAATCAACTGCCTGTAGGCCACTTCTCCCATTTACTTCTCCATCGGGAACCGATTTTCTGTGGCTTCTTCAGCTCTCCTTCATCTTCATTTGCATCCAAACCGCACTACATTCACATTGTTTTAACCTCTTCACATACTCATGGACTAATTCTGAAGCCCCTTTAAATAATCATCTTCTTCAGTTAGACTAGCCATCTAATCCTAATTCTCCAAACCATAGCCCTCCTAATCCAAATCCTAATTGAGAACCAAGAAGAAGAAGAAGAAGAAGAAGAAGAAGAAGAAGAAGATTTCTCTACTACTCCTTCCAGTGATCGGTATGCAATTCATGTGTTAGTAGACATGACAGCTTGTCCATGGAAGTTGAACTACGGTGACCATCATGTTTCATCCACTTCCACTCGCGATTACCATGACTCCGCTCCAACCCACGGCACCATGTCCCACGACATGCGCCTCACCCCTCTTGGCCGCACCGCCCCTCTGCCTTTGTGTGCATGACATGTCGTCCAGCTGAAATGCAGCGAGTATCAAGTTTCTACCACAACCACACGCGATTCCCATGACACCGCTCGAACCCAAGACACTACACGTCCCCCGACCTGCGGCTCACCCCTCTCGGCCCCATCGCCCCTCTGCCTTTGGGAGCACGATGTCTGTACCAGCCACCTACTGGGTCCACATGTTATTGACTCAAAGGAAGGTGTAGTAAGGCACTGAAGCTTAGTCCCGTGGGCCCCGAGAGGGAAATGTAACTCATGCGCCAGGCCTTGTGGTGCTACCGCTGCACGAACTCGTGCAAAACTCGAGATTTGTTTCTTACTAGCAAGATGCCCATTTTTATGAGTAATTTATCTTGTGGAGAAAAGTATGAACGATGGAAGGCCTTATTTGCAAATGTGGAGAGGGGTGTGGGTATCTTTTTGCAAAATTGCCATAGTTTCCTTCCTATCTGTCAGATATAAATCAGATGGCCTATATTGCAGGATGGAAGGCACACCATCATCACCAACTCTGTTTTTTATAAGAGTAGAGACTACTACTACCAATGTGTCGGCCCGACCATTGTAATGGATCCAATGTAGTAGAATGATACTTGTTCATAGGCTTGAAATTTAAACACTCTAGTTTTGATATACATATATTACTAAAAATAAATCATGCTTCACTCAAAATATATTCCTCGGGCTGTTTTGATGAGGTGAGGGGCGGGTGTGGCTGGTTGGAAGATAACAGGTTTAAAAAAATCTGAGTTGTCTTTTACATTTTGTAGCATGGCACGGCATCCGGTGCACCTAAGTGTCTGGAAAAAAATTGAGTTTGGGTCGATGGCACACCCTGCGACCACGGTTAGAATCATATCAGGGTCGAATTTCTGGTTCCTCACCCGGGTGGGCTTCGTCTATAAAACTATGTCCAGGGTGCTAGTGCACATGGATCTCATTTATTTTGCTGGTGTGCATGTCTTCGGAACAAGTTTTCTCTACTACTGCTCCTTGTAATGAGCGGTATGCAATGCATGTGTCAGCAGACATGATAGCTTGTGCATGGAAGTTGAACCACGGTGACTATCACGTTTCTACCACTGCCACACACGATTCGCACGACGACGCTCCAACCCACGACACCACGTCCCCCGACGTGCACCTCGCCCCTCTTGGCCCCACTGCTCCTTTGCCTTTGTGTGCATGACATGCGGGCCAGCTAAACTGCGGCGACCATCAAGTTTCTACCGCAGTCACACTCGATTGGACGCGGCTTGCTTGCTCCGCTCCTGTGCTCTGATCCGTACTCCCGCACCATCCAATTTTCATCCAGAGGCTGTGACACATTTCTCCCCGGGCATCACTCCTTGTAACGCCCTGTAATACAGGTAGTACCTGGCCGTGTGGCCATCTACGCCTCGTAACGGCCCGACGTCCAGGTGTGGCACCCTCGCCATGGCCAGGCCATCACTGGTTGGTTCATCTCAAACGAGTGAGTCACGAACGCCACCGTGACAACGGCCAGCTGGGCATCTCGAACCACACCGATGCTGCTTCCCCGTAGCCGACCTACGTTGGCACGTGGCCGCACGTCAACATACAACGATGGGAACGCCTCCAGGCTCACTGGCTCAACTACATCGAGTACATCGCGTTTGCAAACCAGTATCCACTGAGCAGGTTGCTCCCGCCCACAAGCACACGCCTATACGTATCTAGCATTCCAGCCTCGTCGTTGAGTGGTACATCCCCAAGACGGTGCAAACGGTCCAAATCTCGAGCCCAAGTCGTGCTATGTGCCCCGGGTGGATCACTGGCTCCGCCCGAGCTCCCGCCCGGTCGTCGTTGTTGTCGCACCAGTAATGATTGGGAGCAGCACCCTGCACCCACAGGACCGAGCTTCAGCGGCTTAGTGCACCAGCCTTTGAGTCAATGACATGTGAGCTAGCCGCATTTAGGGTCGACGTGTCATTGACTAAAAGGCTGGTGCACTAAGCCGCTGAAGCTCGGTCCCATGGGCCCCGAGAGGGAAATGTAACTCCTGCGCCAGGCCTTGTGGTGCTACCGCAGTACGAACTCGTGCCAAACCCGGAATTTGTTTCTTACTACTACCAATATGTTGGCCCTTGTGTTGCAATGGATCCATAGTATCTATTTAGTGGAGTGCAGTCTAAACACATTATCTATTTATTTTTCTCTAGCATTTGCTAGCCATGCAACCAAGCCACATAAGCTTCATGGGTGCCCCCCACATCATATTATTCATACTACGTTGACTGAAAAAGGATAAATCACCCAAAACAAGATCTTCCCGTTTTTTGTTTCTACGATGTTGTGTCGTGCACGTACCTAGTGCTACTTCTTGAGCTTGCGTTGGTTTTTCCCTTCAAGAGAAAAGGGTGATGTAGTAAAGTAGAGATAGGTATTTCCCTCGGTTAGAGAAGCAAGGTATCAATCCAGTAGGACACAACTCACAAATCACCAATACCTGCACAAACAATCAAACAACTTGCACCCAACGTGATAAAGGGGTTGTCAATCCCTTCAAAGTCACTTTTAAAAGTGAGATGTGATATAGATAGAAGAAATTAAACAAAAGATAAAGTAATTTTTTTGGGGTTTTTTGGTTTATAGATCGAAATGTAAAAGATTGCAAAATAGTAGATCGGAAACTTATATGATGGAAAATAGACCTGGGGCCAAAGGTTTCACTAGAGGCTTCTCTCAAGATAGCAAATAATACGGTGGGTAAACAAATTACTATCGAGCAATTGATAGAAAAGCGCAAAGTTATGACGATATCTAAGGCAATTATTATGAAATATAGGCATCACGTCCGTGTCAAGTAGACCGACTCCTGCCTGCATCTACTACAATTACTCCACAAATCGACCGACTCATGCCTGCATCTAGAGTATTAAGTTCATTAAGAATAGAGTAACACATTAAGTAAGATGACATAATATAGAGGAATAAACTCAAGAAATATGATGTAAACCCCATCTTTTTATCCTCGATGACAACAATACAATATGTGCCTTGCTACCCCTACTGTCACTGGGAAAGTACACCACAAGATTGAACCCAAAGCTAAGCACTTCTCCCATTGCAAGAAAAACCAAAGTTGGCCAAACTAAACAAATAGTTCGAAGAGAATTACAAGGATATCAAATCATGCATATAACAATTCTGAGAAGATTCAGATGATATTCATAGATAAGCTGATCATAAATCCACAATTCATCGGATCTCGACAACCACAACGCAAAAGAAGATTACATCAGATAGATCTCCAAGAACATCAAGGAGAACATGGTATTGAGAATCAAAGAGAGAGAAGAAGACATCTAGCTACTAGCTATGGACCCATAGCTCTGAGGTAAACTACTCACGCTTCATCGGAAGGGCAATAGAGTTCACGTAGAAGCCCTTCGTGATCGAATCCCCCTCCGGCAGGATGCCGAAAAAGGCCCCAGATGGGATCTCACATGAACAGAAGGTTGCGGCGGTGGAAAAGTGTTTTCGTGGTTGCTTTGGGTGGTTTGGGAATATATGTGAATATATATGGCCAAGGGTTAGGTCAGAGGAGTCCCGAGGAGGTGGCAAGGCAGGGGGGGCGCACTACCCCCCTGGGCTCATCCTCCCCCTTGTTGCCGCCTCGCGGATCTTCTGACTTCATCTGCAAGTCTCCGGTGTGTATTCTGGTCCAAGAAAAATCATCGTGAAGGTTTTGTTCCGTTTGGACTCCGTTTGGTATTCTTTTCTGCGAAGCTCAAAAACAAGGAAAAACAGAAACTGGCACTAGGCTCTAGGTTAATAGGTTAGTCCCAAAAATAATATAAAATAGAATATTAATGCATATAAAACATCCAATAGAGAGAATATAATAGCATGGAACAATAAAAAATACAGATACATTGGAGACGTATCACTTAATTGTATAGTGGTAGTAGTTGTAGTACAAACTTCGTAGTAGGAGTAGTAGTACGGAGCGCTCCTACTCTATCAACGAGTCCCATCTATCACCAAATTTCTTAGCCTCCATGCTACAGCTATATCTTTCCCTCCTCATTTCTGTTTTCAAATGCGGCGGGCGGGGTGTGCTACCTCTTGAGCTTGCGTTGGTTTTTACCATGAAGAGGAAAGGGTGATGCGGCAAAGTAGAGTAAGTATTTCCCTCAGTTTTGAGAACCAAGGTATCAATCCAGTAGGAGACAATGCACAAGTTACCGAATACCTGCACAAACAAACACCAACTTGCACCCAACGCGATAAAGGGGTTGTCAATCCCTTCACCGTTATTTGCAAAGTGAGATCTGATAGAAATGGATAAACGGTAAACTAATATTTTTGGTTTATGGAACAGAAAGTAAAAGATTGCAAAGGAAGTAAATAGGAAACTAAAATTGTAGATCGGAAACTTATATGATGGAAAGTAGACACGGGGGCCATAGGTTTCACTAGAGGCTTCTCTCAAGATAGAAATTATTATGGTGGGTGAACCAATTACTACCGAACAATTGATAGAAAACCGCAAAGTTATGATGATATCTAACACTACTAGGGAAAACCCTAGTAGTAGCGCGGGTTTTGAGGCTATCAGCAGCACGGGCAGCCGCACTACTACTACGGCGCTATAGCTAACTGTTAGTAGTAGCGCGGTCCGCACCTGCACTACTATTACTATATCAGCAACGCTTTTGTGGAATGTGCTACTATTAATTACCTATAGCGGTTTCCTAGCCCGTCGCTACTCCTATATTTTCCAGATACTAGGTACTACTAGATATCAATTTCATAAAGTATTATAGGTACTAGGTAGTACTCCCTCCGTTCCAAATTACTCGTTGTGGTTTTAGTTCAAACCACAACGAGTAATTTGGAATGGAGGGAGTACTAGATAACAATTTCATATATAGTCAACATGCATCCTCAAGTAGTACTATGTGATATCGACGATGATCATCATATGTAGTTCTAGATGATATCAAAGACGATCATCATCCTCAAGCCTGGGCGATGGGTGTTCCTGATAGTAATTAGGATGGCCTGTCCAACACGAAGATTCTTGCCAACGAGGAATCTCTTCCACCCAACCGAGTTAAGTGTGTGTGACCGTCCGTGTACATGCGGTAAGTACAGGTTGTGATGGAGCCCCTTGCGGTAAGGCGTAGTCCAACTAAGCCTTCTTCATCAGACTCGATACCATAACTCACAAATAGGCTCTTTGCCAATTTCTGAATAAAAAAACATATCAATAATAAATAGCCTCGCACATACTCTTGCAAATAAGTATATATGGATTATCTACACTTTTAATAGTTCCTTAGATTCTACACTAATAAGCATGTGATCGGAGTCTACACTAAAGCATATCATCGACTAGATTCCACACAACATATCATTGGACTCTACACTAAGCATATCATCGGATAATTTGCATTTGTATGTATAACATACCATATCATGTCGATCGACCATAGTACTTGTGAGGCGGGTCACGAATGGCACCCCGACAAAGTCAGCACATGGCGGAATTATGTCCCATAGGTTGCACACCTCCTCCTCGCTCAGCCTCATTTTTGAGCTACGATGGCTTCATGAAGTGGGTCCTCATCATCTTCATCGAGTTGTTCCTCATTATCTTCATCATCTTCGTCATCTTCATGATCTTCCACCAGGTTGATATAAATGACAGTCAGCTTGGGTCTTTCTACTCTGAAGGAGAAGCTGATCAACTCACCACCAGTAAGACGCATGCGGGCAAGGAAATGGGCCCATCCTTCTCCTCCAATCTGCGACATATTGCGTCCTTTCTCGACCTCCATAGTGTACAACCCCCCCCCCCCAAGGAGCCTCAAATGTCACAGTGTGTCCTGTTAGCTTGTTGAATTTCAACCTCACATTGCACGGGACGATCTGTGTAAAAAAAGCAAAATGACACAATGCAGTAATGCGAACACTAAAAATAAAATAGTTGTTACATTTCATATAATTTCTTACCGCCACATGACAAAAACTCGGCTGGAAGTAGATGCCGAACAGCTTGCCAGTTGCAAGGCTGCTGGCGCACCTTGACTTGCACAATCGACATGGTGGTGGTGGTGGTGGCGCCATTTTCCTAAAGCAATATGATCAAAGGATTACCGATCCACTTCACAGGAAAGAAAACAGTAGCATGTGATATTTTTGGTTCTTCTTCAGTTATATTTTCATAGCTTACTAACACCTTCTAGAATAGAACCAACAGCTAGCAGGAAAATGCCAAATCTTCCACGAGAAACAATTTGATTCTTCTTCCGCGAGAAGCAATTTGATTCTTCTTCCGCGAGAAGCAATATCAACTAGCGTACTAAATCAACTAAATCAAAATGTTCTATAAATCAACCAAATCAACTAGCCTATTAAATCAACTTGCCTACTAAATCAACTAAATCAAAATTTTCTATAAATCAACTAAATCAACTAGCCTATTAAATCAACTAGCCTACTAAATCAACTAAATCAAAATGTTCTAAATTAACTAAATCAGCTAGCCTACTAAATCAACTAAATCATCTGAACAAAATCAAAATGTTACATATGAACTAGCCTACTAAATCAACATGTAGAAGGGAAGAGAGGTTGTGGATGGAGGAGAGAGGAGGGAGAAGGAGGGCGACTGGAGGAGGGAGGAGGGAGTAGGACGGAGGAGGAAGGGCGGAGCAAGGAGGGGCCGACCGGCGATGAGTCGAGGGAGGACGGAGGAGGAGGGCGGTACCGAGTCCAGCAAGGAGGAGGAGGTGACGGCAGCGCAGAGGGAGGAGGGGTAGGCGATGGCGGTCGATGGGGGAGGACCGGCGCGGGGGGGGAGGGGTTGCGGGGAGATCGAGTGAGTGTGAGTGTGAGTGGATCGGATAGAGGAGAGCATGGGTGGTGGGAGATAGCTAGTTTTAGCAGTGGCGCACTATAGGGAAAGGCGCTACTGCTAAACGACCTAGCAGTAGCGCACTTCCAGTTAACGCGTTGCTGCTAGAACTAGCTTCACGGCAGGGTCGTGGGAATTATAGCAGTAGCGTGGCTTACAGGAAGCGCGCTACTGCTTCTTTTATTTCAACAGCGAGTTCTGCTGGAGCGCGCTACTGCTACATTGCAGCAACGCCTTATTTTGAAACGCGCTGCTGGTAAGATCCTGTGTATAGGCTTTTCCTAGTAGTGCAGGGCAATGATCATGAATATAGGCATCACGTCCTTATCATGTACACCGACTCCTGCCTGCATCTACTTCTATTACTCCACACATCGACTGACTCATGCCTGCATCTAGAGTATTAAGTTCATGAAGAACAGAGTAACACGTTAAGTAAGATGACATGATGTAGCAGGATAAACTGAAGCAATATGATGAAAACCCCATCTTGTTATCCTCGATGGCAACAATACAATACGTGCCTTACTGCCCCTACTGTCACTGGGAAAGGACACACAAGATTAAACCCAAAGCTAAGCACTTCTCCCATTGCAAGAAAAACCAATCTAGTTGGCCAAACCAAATCGATAGTTCGAAGAGACTTGCAAAGATATCAAATCATGCATATAAGAATTCCGAGGAGATTCAAATAATATTTCATAAACAAGTTGAAAATAAATCCCCAATTCATCAGATCTCGGCAAACACACCACAAAAAAGTATTACATCGAATAGATCTCCATGAACATCGAGGGGAACATGGTATTGAGAATCAAAGAGACAGAAGAAGCCATCTAGCTACTAGCTATGGACCCATAGGTCTGTGGTAAACTACCCATGCTTCATCAGAAGGGAAATTGTGTTGATGTATAAGCCATCCAAGATTGAATCCCCCTTTGACAGGAAAAGGCCCCTAGATGGGATCTCACAGGTACAGAAGGTTGCAGCGGTGGAAAAGTGTTTTCTTGGTTCCCCTGGTAGGTTTTGGGGTATATGAGAATATATAGGCGGAAGAAATAGGTCAGTGGAGTCACGAGGGGCCCACAAGGGTGGGGAGCACTTCCTACTTCCCTGGGCATGCCCTCCGTCCTTGTGGCCGCCTCGTGGCTTCTCTGACTTGCACTCCAAGTCCTCAGGATGACTTCTGGTCCAAGAAAAACCATCACGAAAGTTTTATTCGTTTGGACTCCATTTGGTAATCCTTTTCTGCAAAACACAAAAACAAGGAAAAAACAGAAACTAGCACATGGCTCTAGGTTAATAGGTTAGTCCCAAAATTAATATAAAATAGCATACTAATGCATATAAAACATCCAAAACAGATAATATAATAGCATGGAACAATCAAAAATTATAGATATGTTGGAGACGTATCAAGCATCCCCAAGCTTAATTCCTGCTCGTCCTCGAGTAGGTAAATGATAAAAACAGAATTTTTCATGTGGAATGCTACCTAACATATTTATCCATGTAATTTTCTTTATTGTGGCATGAATGTTCAGATATGTATGATTCAAAATAAAAGTTTAATATTGACATAAAAAGAATAATACTTCAAGCATACTAACAAGATAATTATGTATTCTCAAAATAACATGGCCAAAGAAAGGTTATCCCTACAAAATCATATAGTCTGGCTATGCTCCATCTTCATCACACAAAATATTCAAATCATGCACAAACCCAATGACAAGCCAAGCAATTGTTTCATACTTTTGGTGTTCTCAAACCTTTTCAACTATCACGTTATACATGAGTGTGAGCCATGGATATAGCAGTATAGGTGGAGTAGAAGGTGGTTGTGGAGAAGACAAAACGAGGGAGATAGTCTCACATCAAATAGGCGTATTAACGGGCTATGGAGATGCCCATCAATAGATATCAATGTGAGTGAGTGATTGCCATGCAAAGGATACACTATAGCTATAAGTTTATGGAAGCTCAAAAAGAAAACTAAGTGGGTGTGCATCCAACTTGCTTGCTCATGAAGATCTAGGGCAATTTGAGGAAGCCCATCATTGGAATATACAAGCGAAGTTCTATAATGAAAATTTCCACTAGTATATGAAAGTGACAACCTAGGAGACTGTCTATCAGGAAAATCATGGTGCTACTTTGAAGCACAAGTATGGAAAAGGATAGTAACATTGCCCCTTCTCTCTTTTTCTCTCATTTTTCTTTTTTTTCTTTTCTTTCTTTTTTTCTTTCTCTTTTTTTCTTTCTCTTTCTTTTTTTCTATTCTTTCTCTCTTTCCCTTCTTTTCTTTCTTTCTTTCTTTTGTTTCCTCACATGGGACAATGTTCTAGAAAGGAAGATCATCATACTTCTATTTACTTACAACTCAAAAATTACAACTCGGTCCTAGAACAAGATATGACTCTATATGAATGCCTCCAGCGGTGTACCAGGATGTGCAATGAATCAAGATTGAAATGTATAAAAAATGATGAACGGTGGCCTGACACAAATACAATGTCAATTACATGATCATGCAAAGCAATATGACAATCATGATGCATGTCATAATAAAGGGAACGGTGGAAAGTTGCATCGCAATATATCTCGGAATGGCTATGGAAATGCCATAATAGGTAGGTATGGAGGCTGTTTTGAGGAAGTTATTTATGGCACCGGCAAAAGTTGAGCGGTACAACGAAGGGTAAAAATGGCGAAAATGAGAGAGTGCATATAATCCATGGACTCAACATTAGTCATAAAGAAATCACATACTTATTGAAAAAAAATACTAGTCATCAAAACAAAGTACTACACACATGGTTATAGGGGGATAGATTGGTAGGAAAATACCATCGCTCGTCCCCGACTGCCACTCATAACAAAGACAATCAAAAAATATCTCATGCTCCAACTTCAATACATAATGGTTCACCATATGTGCATGCTACGGGACTCACAAACCTTAACACAAGTATTTGTCAAATTCACAACTACTCACTAGCATGACTCTAACATCACCATCTTCATATCTCAAAACAATCATAAGGAATCAAACTTCTTATAGTATTCAATGCACTTTATATGAAAGTTTTTATTATATCCCTCTTGGATGCATATCATACTAGGACTAATTTTATAACCAAAGGAAATTACCATGCTGTTTTTAAAGACTCTCAAAATAATATAAGTGAATCATGAAAGTTCAACAATTTCTATAAAATAAAACCACCGCCGTGCTCTAAAAAGATATAAGTGAAGCACTAGAGCAAAATTGCCTAGCTCAAAAGATATAAGTGAAGCACAAAGAGTATTCTAATAATTCACGATTCATGTGTGTCTCTCTTAAAAGGTGTGTATAGAAAGGATGATTGTGGCAAACTAAAAAGCAAAGACTCAAATCATACAAGATGCTCCAAGCAAAACACATATCATGTCGTGAATAAAAATATAGCCTCAAGTAAAGTTAGCGATAGACGAAGACGAAAGAGGGCATGCCTTCTGGGGCATCCCCAAGCTTAGGCTCTTGGTTGTCCTTGAATATTAGCTTGGAGTGCCTTGGACATCCCCAAGCATAGGCTCTCGCCACTCCTTATTCCATAGTCCATCAAATCCTTTCCCAAAGCTTGAAAACTTCACAACACAAAACTCAACAGAAAATCTCATAAGCACTGTTAATATAAGAAAATAAATCACCACATTTGGTACTATTGTGAACTCATTCTTTATTTATATTGGTGTAAGATCTACTTTATTCCAACTTTTCCATGGTTCATACCCCCGATACGAGCCATAGATTCATCAACATAAGCGAACAACACATAGAAAACAGAATCTGTCAAAAACAGAAAACAGTCTTTAGCAACTTGTAACTATCGAATACTTATGTAACTCCAAAAATTCTACAAAATTAGGACAACCTGAGAAATTTGTGTAAAATCCAGGGCAAAAAGAATCATATCAAAATCACGCTTCTATGAATTATTAAAATTATTTTCTTGGGTGCAAAAGTTTCTGTTTCTCAGCAGGATCAAAACAACTCTCACCGTAAGCTATCCCAAAGGTCTTACTTGGCACAAACACTAATTAAAACACAAAACCACTTCTAACTAGAGGCTAGATGAAATATTTATTGCAAAACAGAACCTAAAAAGCAAAAACAAAAAAATAATTGCGTTGCCTCCCAAGAAGCGCTATTTTTTAACGCCCTTAGCTAGGCATAAAACACGAATAGATCTAAGTATTATCATCTTTGGCATGCACCTCTTTCCTCATCAAACCCTCCAAAACTCATCTTAGCAACTATCCTTTCCTTTATTTACCTCCTAGTAGATGAACTCAAATCATGAAAAGGACTTTGATTGGTAATTTTAACATTCATAAACCCATAGCCGGGATCATCACCGTATATATCATCATACAAAATACGTAGCTCATTTCTGATGGGTTTGTTCATCATTTTATTCAGCCAATCCCTATTAAATCCTACATAAATTCCCCTAGTAATCCAATCTAACTCCTCAAAAGCCTCAAGATACAAAGATTGGGAGATTGTTGAATGGGGAACTCTCCTCCTAATATTTTCACTATAAGGTTGATACTCTAGACTCCAAACTATGCATGGTTTCTTTCTCATGGAGGATATCTATAATTGGAGGGTGTTCAACATCCTTTTCATAGAAAGCAAAAATATCCCTAGCTTCTTGTATTATAAAATCAAAATCACGCATAAGGATAATAGTGGCTATCTTTTTAGCTATTGGATGATTAATATTGGGAAGTTCATAAAACACTTTTTGCAAAGCAGGATGGAGATGCACAAATTCTCTTTTCTCAACAAGCATAACAATAGCATCTGCATAACAATTTGTTCAAGAAGAATAGATCTCCTATTAATAGGCATGGATCCCGTACAATTAAAGAATTCTTGAATGACACTCTTTCAAATAATATTACCGTCGCCCACACGAATTTTTTTGGTTTTGTAATTAGGAGGTTTTTCAGTTTCATGATCCAAACAATAAGATTCAACTTTATCCTCAAGATCTTCAACCATAACCTCCCCAGTTTCAGACATGGTGGCTGCAAACAGATCTAGCAAACAAGCAACCAAAAGGAAAACGAAGAAGACGAACGGAGGAGGGGTGAAGAAAACGCGAATATTTTCGAAAATCGTTTTAGAAGTGGGGGAGAGGAAAACGAGAGGCGAATGGTGAATAATGTAATGCAAGGGATGAGAGTTTATGATGGGTACTTGGTATGTGTTGACTTGACATAGATCTCCCCGGCAATGGCGCCAGAAATTCTTCC
The DNA here is from genome assembly GCF_018294505.1 of Triticum aestivum. Lineage (NCBI taxonomy): Eukaryota > Viridiplantae > Streptophyta > Magnoliopsida > Poales > Poaceae > Triticum > Triticum aestivum. The sequence continues at coordinate 162,811,148 of NC_057813.1, forward strand.
TGCTACCTCTTGAGGTTGCGTTGGTTTTTCCGTTGAAGAGGAAAGGGTGATGCAGCAAAGTAGAGTAAGTATTTCCCTCAGTTTTGAGAATCAAGGTATCAATCATGTAGGAGCCAACGTAGAAGTCACTGAATACCTGCACAAACAAACACAACTTGCACCCAATGCGACAAAGGGGTTATCAATCCCTTCACAGTTATTTGCAAAGTGAGACTTGATAGAGATGGATAAACGGTAAAGTAATATTTTTGGTATTTTTTGGTTTATAGAACGCAAAGTAAAAGATTTCAAAGGAAGTAAATAGGAAACTAAAATTGTAGATCGGAAACTTCTATGATGGAAAGTAGACCCGGGGGCCATAGGTTTCACTAGAGGCGTCTCTCAAGATAGAAAATATTAAGGTGGGTGAACAAATTACTGACGAGCAATTGATAGAAAAGCACAAAGTTATGACGATATCTAAGGCAATGATCATGAATATAGGCATCACGTCCGTATCAAGTAGATCGACTCTTGCCAGCATCTACTACTATTACTCCACATATCGACCGAGTCCTGCCTGCATCTGGAGTATTAAGTTCATGAAGAACAAAGTAACACATTAAGTAAGATGACATGATGTAGCGGGATAAACTCAAGCAATATGATGAAAACCCCATCTTGTTATCCTCGACTGTAATAGTACAATACGTGCCTTGCTGCCCCTGCTGTCACTTGGAATGAAAACCACAATATTGAACCCAAAGATAAGCACTTCTCCCATTGCAAGAAAAACCAATCTAGTTGGCCAAACTAAATCGATAGTTCGAAGAGACTTGCAAAGATATCAAATCATGCATATAAGAATTCAGAGAAGAACCAAATAATATTCGTAGACAAGCTGATCATAAATCCACAATTCATCGGATCTCGGCAAACACACTGCAAAAAAAGTATTACATCGAATAGATCTCCAAGAACATCGAGGAGAACATGGTATTGAGAATAAAAAAGAGAGAAGATGCCATCTAGCTACTAGCTATGGACCCGTAGGTCTATAGTAAACTACTCACGCTTCATCGGAAGGGCAATGGTGTTGATGTAGAAGCCCTCCATGATCGAATCCCCCTCCAGAAGGATGCTGGAAAGGCCCCTAGATGGGATCTCACAGGTACAGAAGGTTGCGATGGTGGGAAAATGTTTTCATGGCTCCCCTGGTAGGTTTTGGGGTATATGTGTAGCGACCCGACCCGAATGGATCAAGTCTCTATGCTTAAGTGTCATCCCTGGATCGGTATGCTGGCACATAGAGTACTTGAGGATTTATAACAGAGGTAAATCACATGTATAAAGTAACGTCAATACTACTACCTCAATCCAAATAGCGGAAGTAACAATGTTGTGGATTCCCATCAACACCAACGACAAAGTTGAGTGTAGAAATCGTAACCCTAACATATCACTTACTCGTCATAATATTCCTACAACATGAGACGTTGCAGCCACAAAGGGTCAGTACATTGAATGTACTAGCAAATTCACACCATAGGATAAATGATGAACAATAGCTATCACTACATGCATATTTGGCTGGTGGAAAGCTCTAAGTTTATAATGTTTTTGCGAAAAGCCAGTTTTTCCCTACTGTAATGGAATATATTTTATTTAACAACAAAGTTCGTTGAAAACATTGAGAATGGTAAACCCCATCTCAATCCCAATTAAAAGTAATCATTAAACCCAACAAAATTAACTTATAGTAACATGATGAGATTCACATGATAATCCAGGTACTAGATACTCAAGACGTCCATAACCGGGGACACGGCTAACCATTATTAGTTTATACACTCTTCAGAGGTTTGCGCACTTTTCCCCACAAGACTTGATCGCCTCAGCTGTATTTTTCGCACTACAAGGTGTTTGACAAATGGATGACCGAGACACAGTCTTTCAGAAGCATTAACTCTATACTCTGGGTAGACAGTGCCACCTACAACCCACTACATCTGCTAGTCTACCTCTTCAAGAGCTCACGCAACTTAATCAACTATGCTAGGGCCCATAATAGCTTGTGGCTGCACACGGAAGTTTCTAGCATGAATAATCTTATGATCCCTTTGAGCCTGGGTGGCAGTCCATAGGAAAACCTCACGGAACCCCAGGATTTCCAAAAAAACAGGCAACACTGGATTCCCCAGGTGCCTAAATCCACCCAGATGTGTAATAAAGTTGCCACCTTAAGTTGAACCATTAATTAACAATCTCACATCTGTCATGGATACACTCAAACCCAATCCACGTCTACGAGCATAGCATAGCAATATAAGCATAACGTTGAAGTAACTCCAAGGTTTTGGTAATAAATTGGGCAATAGGTTCTACCTCATCAACTACTTCCCAAAACCCACATGTTAATCACATCCTACTCATGCAATGTTTGAGGGTGAGACTAACGCATAAAAACTGGGTATGAAATGGATATGATCAAAGTGTGAATTGATGAAGATGATTCGCACTCAACTCCTGATAGTTCTATTCGTATCTCTCCATTCAATCTATTGTAAGCAAGCAATAGTAACCACACATAAGCAATCACTCAAAAGGTCGGAAAGAACGAAAACACAGTTCGGAAAACTCCAAAACCAAGAAAATAACTCTTGCAATAGAAAAAAATTCTAACAATAACAAGATTAAGGGAATTTGCCCTTATCGGAAAGTTTAGGTCAAGAGCTTCGATTTGCAAAAAGAATCAACTCAAACGGAATTATAAAACTCGAGTTACGATCAAACGAAGTTCAAATACAAATTTGTTTGAATTCAAATTTTAAAACTTTCAAAAACATATTTAAGTTGATTATTTGGATAGAGGGGATCATAACGAAGAAGTGGGCGTTGGTTTCGTTGGATTTGGACCAACGGTGCAAAAGTTATGAGTGTTTGAAAAACAGGGATTAATCTGTAAGAAAAGAATTCACAGATAGGTCCCTGGCCACAAAAACAAAACTAATATATGAACGTTCGCTTCTGAGGCTTATATAGCGAAAACGTCCACTGCCAACACTAAACGAACGAACGTCCATTAGCTAAACATACCGGTTTAAAAATAAAAAACGAAACCTAGATCTAATACGGACCATCGAACCTAGATCCAACGGACGAGGTGGCTCCGGTGACTTACTGCAGCGGCGGACGGCGTCGGCGGCGAGGAAATCGGCGGCGTTGACTTGGGTGTGGGCGGTGCGGCGGCTCCGAGGCTCGGCGACTCCGGCGGAGCGGTCGGGGAGGGGCGGCTTGCCGCGGCGCTGACGTGGGTGTAGTCGACGGGGCGAAGCGGGCGGCGGCGGCGAGATGCGGCAGAGGGCGGCGTGAAGCAAGGAGAGAGAGGGGTCCGGGGCGTCGGGATTTATAGGAGGGAGGGGCGAGGTGGCATGGAGGAGGTGCAAGGGGATGCCGGGGCGGACACGGCGGCGGCCGGCGTCGTGCGGCAGCGGGTTTCCAAGCAGAGCTCGAGGACGAGCGGGCGAGGGCGTGGGCCAGCTGGGCCGTGGCCTGGCTGGCTGACTGGGCCGGCCCGGTCCGGTCGGTCGAAGAGTTCTTTTTTAAAAACAAAACACAGACAGAGAACAAAAGAAAAACAAAAGAAATAAAATATATTATATAGGCATATAATATACCAAAATTTTCAGAAAATTATTTCCTACAAGATGAACATTATTCTAGCTTCAATTAAAATACACAGAAATTCAAATAAAGCAAGGAGTGCTACTGGTGCAATAAAATCCAATCAAAATCATTTTTAAAAAAATATCAAAATGATTTCAAATTTATTTCTCTCCATTTTTCTGTTGTAGGGAATCATTTTACCCTAATTTCCATATATGTTATTTTTGGAGAAAAATAATTTGAATAAACCCCAAATAAGTCCAAATTGAAAATAATTTTCAGATGGGACTTTAAATTGGATTCTTTTAAACTCCCAACTCATATTTCATATGTTTTGAAGAAGTCATTTTATCTTCTCTCATGAAAATCATTGAGTTGCTTGAAGTTTCTAAAATTGAAAATATTTCCAAATGAAATTAAAATCTTTTCAAAAACCCTGTTTCATTTATTTAAATGGAAGAAGTCATATCATCTTCTCTCTAGGGTTTTGTGTTGAAATGAATTTGAATTCATGGAGATCATAAAAGCAAGATGAAAGTTTGGGAAAGTCCTTTTATTCCCTCTCATTTAACTTTCAAAAGTTTCAAAATTCACTCAACTTCACACAATCAATCAAACAATCAATCAATCTATTTATTTATTATAACATCCCAAAATTTAGAATTTTGGGATGTTACAATATGAGAATATATAGGCAGAAGAAATAGGTCGGTGGAGTCACGAGGGGTCCACAAGGGTGGGGGGCATGCCCTACCCCCCTGGGTGCATCCTCCGTCCTTGTGGCCGCCTCGTGGCTTCTCTGACTTGCACTCCAAGTCCTCTGGGTGTCTTTTGGTCCAAGAAAAATTATTGCGAAAGTTTTATTCCGTTTGGACTCCGTTTGGTATTCCTTTTCTGCGAAACTCAAAAACAAGGAAACAACAAAAACTGGCACTGGCTCTAGGTTAATAGGTTAGTCCCAAAAATAACATTAAATAGCATATTAATGCATATAAAACATGCAAAACAGATAATATAATAGCATGGAACAATTAAAAATTATAGATACATTGGAGACGTATCAGGGTGCGGTTTGCCGATAGTCGGTTTGCTCAACTGCGGTCCCACATGAAAGTGAAAATGCTAGGCAACATGCCTTCCCTAGCTATGTTGCATGCCGGACGGGCCGTGGAGTACTCCCGATTCCCGGGCGTGTGGGGGTGCGACGCGAACGTGGCATGCCTTTTCCTTTTACTAGCAATGTGCCCGTGCGTTGCGAAAGATCCAAACTAGAATAGTACTTGTTCACAAACTTGAAAGAAAACACTCTTGTTTTGATATACATATATACAACTAAAACTATATTACTTTTCACTCAAAATATAATTCCCAGGCTGTTTTGATGAGATGAGGGAGGGATGTGGTTGCTTTCAAGATAATAAGGGGTTTTCTGCAAATTGGAGCAGAGAAGTGGGCTATTTTTGCAAAAATGCCACAACTTACCTCACAACCGTTAGATGCAGATCTAATGGTCAGAAATGATGGATGACAGACACACCACCATCACCAACTGAGTCTTTTATAGGAGTAGAGAAACATGTATAAATTGTAACATTTGGTTCTGCTCCTTGGCATGATCAATAGATAGAAATAACGATTGGAAACGCTAGGGCGAGGCTTTTTCCGCCAGATAAGCAGGGTAGTAGCTAGGTTGGCGCGTCGCCGGTTTGGTCACATGCAGTCTGACATGTTGTAGTGATACTAGCAAGATGCCTGTGTGTTGCACGAAGTTTATGGAAAAGGTAAGCACAACTTATAAATTGACGGATGGAGTACTAGTTACAGTGATGCATATAATTGCCTCCAACTATGAGCAAAGGGATCGCACACGTTTGTATTGACTGGGACAAGAATGCAATAGCACAATAAGAATAAAGGCCACGATGATGCGATCGCAGTGGTGGTTATAGGAGGCAAGAAGAAAGATGCATCCATCAACGTACGACCTCCTCCTGCTCGACTCATTGCGCCGGGCCACCGACCAGCGACTTAGGTGTGGTGGATTTTGTCGCAAGGTCAAGGTGCTTCTCAACAAAGGCGTCCAATGCTTCCAGATGGTTGACGAAGGCCAACATCGTAGCGTCCTCACCGGACTTGTAGATGCAAATGTACACGACTTCCTCATACACGTGGATGTGTAGGTCGACGAATTCTTGTAGGGCGAGGCACCTTGCCTTCGAGCACGGCCTCCAGGTGGATATTCTTTGTTGCGTCGGTGGGAAGTCGCAGGGCCACCAATGCTTGAAAGAGGTTCTCACCATGGAGGCCGATTAGGGTGGCACGCAATGAGTAGCTCGGGCGCGCGGGCTGGAGGAGTACAACAATGTCATCCGCGAGCTTCTTGATGACGGTGAACTTGTTGATGGTGGCAAGAATCATCTGGTCCAACTAAGAGTCGTACCTAGCATCGACAATGGCCATGAACTAGCCGGTCGCCAACACCGTTTGGAGACGATCCTCATGCCATGCCGCAGGCCAGCATCATGGACCATCTGGCACAGCCGCTGGCCATTTGTGTGCATCGCTGCCATGGGTCCAGAGTGAGCACTTTTGCGCTTAGTGTAGGTGCTTAGGTGCGTACGATGTGGTAGATGCATTGGAATGGAGGGGCGCCTTTATATGAGTGCAAACTGCGTTTCATTCGCATCGTGCTGCCTCTTTTCCCCATCCTTCTCACATTACTTCCCTCATGCATTCAACATGCTAATTGAAGGAGGATGCATCATTGGTCGTTCAGCATTTCAGGAAACTCTACCCTCTCCCTCGTCTGCATTAAAGCCGTGTCGGGAACTATCCTGATTTACTAGTAGCTATCAAATCGAATAGTACTGCACCGTCCGCTACACGCCCGGGTAAACGCGCCTCCTCGCCACCATCAAATGCTTCCGTTAAACCCACATGCAAACTGAGAAACCTACTCTGTCCACACGTCCGTTCATGAGCGGGCCGGAATTAAACGCAACGCCGGCTGAGTTCCTCCCGTCCGCCCTTAGTTTAAACAAGGCTAGACGCCGGCCAAGCTCCTATCCTCCGCCCTCTATTTAAACGAGGCCAAACAGCGGGCAAGAATCGCACCCCTCCGCCGCTCCCCCATTTCCTCCTTTACCATTTTCACCACTCTTCCGATGGCTTCCGAGGAGCCGTTCTCCGGCACCCTCCGGATACGAGCGAGGCCGCTCGGTGCTTCACCTACCTCGCCTGGCCCGACAGAGCCAGTTGCCACCCCAAGCCGGCGTTTGGTTCAGCAACTCACCGCTCTAGTTAAGCTAGATGAGGAGTGGCGAGTTGCTCCATGCCGGCACGGCGGCGAGCATGATGGCACGGGCGTCGTCGCTGCCGCGCCACCAGTGGATGTGCCTCCCATGTCAGCGGTGGACGCGCCTCTTGTCTGTGGGCGAGCCTCCCGTGCCTGCGGTAGCGCCATGCGGGCAGAGAAAGAAGCCAGGTGCATGGAGAGCGATGAGTCGGTGGCCATCTTCTCCTTATCCGCTGCCAACATCTAGGAGAAGTAGAACATGGGAGGCCACTGCCACTTGGGTCCCATGAAGGCTACCACCGAGGCGACGACTGCGTATATAGGTGGTCTCTTGGCTGCTTTGTCTGTTGCAATGACATTCATTGACCACGCAAGTGTCTGCCGGACATGAGGAAGACAAGGGGATCCATGGGAGGCCATTTAGATTAGGTGTTAATTATACCACGAGAGTCGGATTAGCACCGCTTCATTCATGTAAATGTAATGAAATCTGCCGTGGTTATATGAAGATCCGACTTTTTTATACGAAATCCTTCATGCTTATATGAAATCAGTCGGTGTTTGCACGAATTTCCTATGGTTGGTTAGAGTTGTGAAAATGTATGCCACTGGCGTTGGATGTCGTCCTCCGCGGAAGGAAGCAGGAGGAAATTTGCCAGTTGCCTTCCATTTGAGTTAATTGCATGTATGATTCTCCCTCTATAAAAAGTTAATTGCATCCTTAATCTTGTATTCTAAGTACTCTGTGGGTTCCACTGTCAGTACAATGTACATGACTTGCAGGCTGGCTATAGATTCGCACAGAAAGTTAAAAAGAAAAAAATCCATCCTTAATCTTATATTCTAAGTACTCTATGGGTTCCACTGTCAGTACAATAGCGAAAGAAGTATATTTTAGAAAATATAAAAAACTAAAGTTTAGGATAGAATTCGAACTTAGGTCATCACATTGTGAGCATCCGACCCGGACCAGTACACTAGATGTTCGTTGTGGACGATGCAAGAGATATATCTCTATAGCAATGTGCCCATCCGTTGCAACCGATCCAAAGTAGAATAATACATATTCACAAATTTGAAAGAAAACAATTTAGTTTTGATATACATATCACTAAAAATATCTTATGTTTCACTCCAAATATATTCTTTGGGATGTTTTGATGAGGTAAGGGAGGAATGTGGTGGGTTTCAAGATACTAAGGGGTTTTGTGTAAACTGGAGCAGAGAAGTGGGAATTGTTGCAAAAAGGCCGCCACAACTTACATCACAGCCATTAGATGCAGATCTAATGGTCAGAAATGGTGGATGGCAGACACACCATCATCACCAACTAAGTCTTTTATAGGAGTAGAGATATCTATATCTATCTATATCTATCTCTACTCTTATAAAAACAGAGTTGGTGATGATGGTGTGCCTGCCATCCTGCAATATAGGCCGTCCAATTTATATCTGATGGATAGGAAGGAAACTATGGCAATTTGGCAAAAATATACCCACACCCCTCTCCACATTTGCAATAAGGTCTTCCCTTGTTCATCCTTTTCTCTCACAAGATAAACAACTCATACAAATGCATCTTGATGTTCCGTGCAACGCACGGGCATCTTGCTAGTATACTCTTATAAAAAATAGAGGTGGTGATGATTGTGTGCCTCCCATCCTACAATATAGGCCGTCTGATTTATATCTGACGAGTAGGAAGGAAACTATGGCAATTTTGCCAAAAGATACCTACACCTCTCTCCACATTTGCAAATAAGGCCTTCCACCGCTCATCCTTTTCTCTCACAAGATAAACTACTCATACAAATGCATCTTGATGTTCCGTGCAACGCATGGGCATCTTGCTAGTTTTTTTAAATAGTTACTGCGATAATTGGGTTGAAGTGATATATTTTATGTCTGCCCCGAATGATCCCAAATTCACTAGTAGTAACAAAGAAAAAGTTACCTTATTAATTAACAAAATACAGGGTGAAAACTATCAAATGAGGTCGTTAAAAACAAGGCACATTGAGTTCAGCATCATCGTCACTACAACTGTGTGTGCGCGAGAATTCTACATATCGAGGGTGCAACGAGGAGAAAGATGTATCGAGTGTGTGTGAGCGAGTCATAGAGACACAACTTGAGCACATATGTGTGTGTGTGTGTGTTTGAGAGAGAAACCAATTGATCGATTAAGATCAAGATCGAGTTGTCACCCATCTGCTGTCATTGTTGGGGGGTAGGGAGGGGGAGTGAGAGAAAGACGTATTGAGACTATGCACGCGGTAGGCACAAAGGCACGAATAGCGAGTGTGTGTGTGTGTGTGTTTGAGAGAGAAGCTAGTATATAGATTAGTATCAAGATCGAGGTGTCACCCTACTCCTTCGGTGTCGAGAAGTGTGTGTGTGTGTGTGTGTGTGTGAGTGAGTGAAATCTCAAAACAAAAGGTGCTATGATGGAATCCCATTGTACGTCTTCATATGGTCCCGGGACTCGAGTTAACCTTACACATATGTGCGCGAGACATAGTTATACATTGAGACATTAGTGGCGGTGGGTGGGAGGAATTAAAGCGATCGGCATGTTCGATAGAGAGAGCCTGTGTGTTTTTGTGCGAGAGACTTGTAGGATGGGATAGAAAGATGAATTTTAACCTTAACAGCGGGAGAGAAATACACAAAGTGTGCGTGTGTGATTCGGATGCACACGGAGAAATGAGATGTGTATGCATGTGAGAGAGATTGAACAATTCATTTACGTATCACTATCTAGCGATCGTGGACGTGCATCGTATGAACATAAATCAATATCTACTTTGTAGCATGGCCAAATATACAATATCGATTCAACGCTATAAAGATTGGACACTCACATATCACATTTTTTCCAAATAGTACTTGTCAATTGTGCATGCCAAAGTTACAGTGACGTTTCCTCAAACTACCACTGTAGTTATCATGAACATGCACCATTATTAGTTTTGCATCCAAATTCATTAGTCTTGGATGATTTAGGTTCTATTATGAAGTAATATATGTAATATTCATATATGAATTCAACTGGTATGCAATTTATGAAATGGAGGCCATGTGATCATATGAGGTAACACTTTTAAGTAGCGAACTACAATAGTGCCTCTATATTTAAATTAACACGTCAATGCATTATGTTTAAAATAAATAAAATGGCACTAAATTATAAATTAACATGAGAAATACATAGGCTGAGCATTTGATCCATTTTTTGTGAACGCGCTTCTATAGTCGTACGATTGGCCGCTCCTGTGTGAACGTCCAAGTTATCGGTGCATCGTCCCGAGTTATTTTTTTCTGGGGTGGACTTCATACCAGTTATTAAATGCTGATCTGTGCCCCGTGTACATAGTCTCGCATGACCTTCCCGCTAGCACTATCCAAAATTAGTTGAAACTGGATACGAACGACCCTACGGGCGGCAAAATCTCCTGCCTCCTTCTAAAATTTCTACCACCTAGTCTTTAGCATGCGAAATTCCCCTTTTGTCCTTGGTGCACGGAGAACAATAGTTACAATATGGCCCGGATACGTCTCCAATGTATCTATAATTTATGAAGTATTCATGCTGTTATATTATCATTCTTGGATGTTTTACAATCATTTTATAGCAACTTTATATAATTTTTGGGGACTAACCTATTGACCCAGTGCCCAGTGCCACTTGCTATTTTTTGCTTGTTTTTTACATCGCAGGAAATCAATATCAAACGGAGTCCAAACACCGTGAAACTTTTTGTGGATTTTTATGGACCAGAAGACATCCAATGGGCCAGAGAAGCACATGGGGGTGCCCCGAGGGGGCACAACCTACAAGGGCGCGCCCAGGTGGGTTTTGCCCACCTCGGTGGCCTCTCCCACCCCCTCTTTGCCCTATAAATCACTAAATATTCCAGAAACCCTCGGGTGAGAAGTTTCACCGCCACAAGCCTCTACAGCCAAGAGAAACCAATCTAGACCATGTTCCGGCACCCTGCCGGAGGGGGGAATCATCACGGTGGCCATCTTCATCATCCCGGTGGCCACCATGATGAGGAGGGAGTAGTCCACCCTCGGGGCCGAGGGTTTGTACCAGTAGCTATGTATTTAATCTCTCTCTCTCTCTCTCTCTATATATATATATATATATATATACATATATATATATATATATATATATATATCGTGTTCTTGAGATGTCAAGATCTTGATGTATAGTGGGATATGTTAATATAGTCAGATCATATGGTGTTTCCCCTCTCTATGTTGTGATGAATTGATTTTTCCCTTGAGATTTCGTTTTATCGGATTGAATACTTTTATGGATTTGAAAACACTTTTATATATGTCTTGCTATGAATACCTGTGGAGACAGTGGGGTATCGTATTGATTCACTTGATATATGTTTTGGCACTCAATTCACCAAAGGTGACATTGGGGTAATCTATGCATAGGGGTTGATGCATGTTCTTGTCTTTGTTTCTCTGGTAGAAATCTTGGGGCACTCTTTGAGGTTCTTTGTGTTGGATTGAGTATTATGAATCTCAAATTATTTGGTGTTATTTGAGTATGAACTCTTGGATAGATCGATCGGAAAGACATGGTTTGCTCTTTATCATACTAACCTATCTCACGAAGTTCCGTTAAGTTTTTTGTGATTGAAGTTTTCAAGTTTTAAGGCAGCTTATATATTATGAGTAGGAAAACATTTTTCAAACAAGTAATAAATCATATCCTCGGGACTACACACACAACCAAGAGCAAGAGTATTATACCAAGCCTTAGCATCACCCTTTAGTGAGAATGGAAATTATTTGAGAATATAATAATAGTGAATCTTCTCATCATGTGCAAAAAAGGGTGGCTATATCATTCAACTTAGTAAGATGTGCCACAACAGTTTCAGTTTCATAACCATGGAAAGGATCAGATTCAACCAAAGTAATTAACTTTGGGTCGATAGAGAATTCATAATCCTTATCATCAACAAAGATAGGTGAATTAGCAAACTGAGGATCACATTTTAGTTTAGCATTCAAAGTCTTTTCTTTGTACTTGCATAATATTTTTTCCAAATCATCTCTATCCTTACAAGAAAGAATGTCTCTAGTTGTCTCCTCATCCATAATATAACCTTCTGGCACCTTTGGCAATTCATAACTAGGAGAACTAGTTGTAATAGGTGTTTCAAGATTTCTAGTTTTAAGTTCTTCATCAGTTTCCACAATCTCATTTTGTCTTACTCTAGCAAATTGTTCATCAAGAAATTCACCTAGTGGCACATTATCATCAAGTAAGATACTGGCATCATCATGAGTAGCATTCATAGCAGAAGTGGCATCATCAATAACTTGCAACATATCAGGATTTGTAACATGTGGTGGTGTTGCAAGTCTACTTATAACAGAAGGTGAATCTAAAGTAGAGCTAGATGGCAGTTCCTTACCTCCCCTCATCTTAGAGGGAAAAATCTTAGTCTTAGCATCCTTCAGATTCTTCATAGTTATAATTTGGTAATCATCCCAAGTGAATCCACAAATATAGCTATGCTCCCCAGCAACGGCACTAGAAAAAGGTTGTGATAACCCACAAGTATAGGGGATCGCAACAGTTTTTGAGGGTAGAGTATTCAACCCAAATTTATTGATTCGACACAAGGGGAGCCAAAGAATATTTGCAAGTATTAGCAGCTGATTGTCAATTCAACCACACTTGGAGATTAATTATCTACAGCAAAGTGATCAATAGCAATGTAGTATGGTAGTTTTGATAGTAGTAGCAACAGCAATAGTAACAATAACAGTGATAGCAATGGTTTTGTAGCAAGTGCAATAGTGACAGTAGCAGTAGTAACTTAGCAAGAACAATATGAGAGAAATTCGTAGGCATTGGATCGGTGGATTCGTTGGATGATATTCATCATATCACAGTCATAACCTAGGGCGATACGACACTAGCTCCAGTTCATAAATATAATGTAGGCATGTATTTCGTAAATAGTCATATGTGCTTATGGAAAGAACTTGCATGACATCTTTTGTCCTACCCTCCCGTGGCAGTGGGGTCCTATCGGAAAATAAGGGATATTAAGGCCTCCTTTTAATCGGGAACTGGAACAAAGCATTAGCACATGCTTGAATACATGAACTCCTCAAACTACGGTCATCATCGGGAAGTGTCCCGACTTCTGTCACTCCGGGTTTGTCGGATCATAACACATAGTAGGTGACTATAACTTGCAAGATGGGATCTAGAACATAGATATAATGGTGATAACATAAATGGTTCAGATCTGAAATCAAGGAACCCGGGCCCAATGTGACAAGCATTAAGCATGGCAAAGTCATAACAACATCAATCTCAGGACATAATGGATACTAGGGATCAAACCCTAACAAAACTAACTCGATTACATGATGAATCTCATCCAACTCTTCACTGACCAGCAAACCTATGAAGGAATTACTCACTCTCGGTGGGGAGCATCATGGAATTGGCGATGGAGAAGGGTTGGTGATGACGAAGATCAAAAATCCCCCTCTCTGGAGCCCCAAACGGACTCCAATTCTGGAATCCCGATGAAGAACAGGAGGTGGCGGTGGCTCCGTCTCGTGAAACGCGATAATTCTTTCGCCCTGATTTTTTTCTCCAAATATTTTATTTTACATTATCAGGGTTGAATTCTATGGGTCCACCAGGTGGGGACAACCCACCTGGGCGTGCCTGGAGGGGGGCGCCCGAGTGGGTTGTGCCCACCCAGGTGCCCCTCTCCAGTGGTTCTTGGCTCCAGAAATTATTATTTATTGAATAAAAAATCCTCGCAAAGTTTCGTGCCAATTTCTGCACAAAAACAACACCAGGGTAGTTCTACTAAAAACAACATCAGTCCGGGTTAGTTTCATTCAAAGCATGCAAATTAGAGTCCAAAACAAGAGGAAAAGCATTAGGAAAAGTAGATACATTGGAGACGTATCAGCGCTTGTGCTCGTCCGAGCGGTAGTTTCACCCGGCATCCACATCGAGCATCTCCACAGAGTGAACGACGGTGATCCATACGACCGCAACTGGGTGTTTGAGCGCCCGTATGAAGGCAATAATACCTCCATTTGATCATCCGTAGCCAATGAACCTCATTAGCAACTATGTTTTCTTTTATTTCTTTTTGCTGGTTTCGTATACCGAACCGATGGTTTTATTTTGTGTGTTATTTTTGTAGGGGCTTGGACTTATGTGGTAACATGTACGGTATTGCCAACCATATAAAAGAGTTACAGAAGCTGCTTGGTTGATTCATCATGATGAACTTCACAGACAAGTGCACGGTAACATTTTCCAATACGAACCCCGCTCAAATAAAAGTCTCTTAGTATCGAGTTTCTCACCTTAAGTGAGAATATCCCTTTTAAATTAGGCACCTAGGAGTTGAACACTTGTGTTTTACCTTGTCTCACACGCACTTCATCCAAACCTAAGGGTAGATAACTCTTAGAAATAGTTTGTTGACTTAAGCGAGGTGCTTAGGTTAATGAACACATCATTGTGAGGCATATTTTTTACCACTTGTGTTGATAATCCTTTGTGCTACAAAAAATGAAAACTCAAAAATCACAAAAAAATTGTTTTCTTTTAGTTCGTTTCCATCATGTTTTACAACAAGGAGATCAATTGAAGCAAGGTCCATGCCTATTAGAAGAGAGGTCATATGTGCCTCAACGGTAAAAGCCTTTGCTTAACTAAGCTTAGGGGAGGTAGCCACTTCGCATGCTCTCTTTTAATAAGTGCATTTTCTCCTTATTCTATTAATCTTCTCTAGTTTAGTATTGCAAAGTTCTAAGCGTGGGGAGGTTACTTTTGCATGTGTAGTGTCTTGTGCAATGATCTTCATCATTTGGTTTTTGTGCATTAATGTGCCCCGCTGTTTTGACATGCTTGCTTTGCACTTGTTTGACTTAGCTTGTGGGAATCTTATTATCTTGTGAAAAACATTGCCATGTTCATTTATCAAAAACCCAATAGAGGAATCCATTGAACTGTTTCCTTTCATTCACCTAATTACATAAGTTGGGGACTCTAGTGATGGTTTGATTAGCAATTGAATGATTGTAAAGGCTTTTTGCTTATGAACCCAGCATCTTTGGTTGATCCAAGACGCGCAATAGGGTTCATCTCCACCAAACCATCCCGTCCGGGTACTTAGCTTTTGAGCCTTATGCAACATGACACCGTCGTACTCTTGTGTATGTAGTGTTTGAGTGCTTTATGACTAAGGCAAGTTTGAAACCATTGCACTTCCGTTCATATTTTATTACTAGCCTCTAAGGTACCGTGCATTGCCCACTCTCACATTCAGACATGTAGCAAACTTCACAGGTGTCACACCCTGGTTTACATGGCACAACACTTAAAGTGATGAATAATGATAAGATGTGGTTTGACAAAAACTTTTGAGTGGTTTAGACTTTGCCTTGATTGGATTTTGTGTGTTGTTTTCAGGTGCTCTAAAAATCAAATAAATCCTCCAACTCTTATACTCCTTCTCCTTGATCCAAAACTTCTGCCCAATGATCATGCCATGTGTATAGTACAGTATAGAATTTTCTTATAAAAATAATTTGGCCAAAAAGTATTTTTCTAAATTTAGTTTTCCAAAACCCCCTAGATTGAGGTTGCACTACCATACTTGATTTGGGGTATGAAAAATATTTCAAAGAGTATATTTGAAACCTATTAGATATAGGAATCCCATAAATCACAAAAATATAATTTTAAAAGTAATTTTCCTATTTTATTTAAAGGCTTTTTCTTTAGGCCAAAAATGGTCTTTGATAGGTTAAATTATTTTAATGCTTTTAAAAATATTTGTAAAAATTTAGGGAAACTCAGTTGGCATATATTGTCCATATATATGAGTTTCAACACATGGTCATATTCAAAATATTGGTTAAATCCCTCAAAAACCCTTCCTGGATATTCCAAGCTTTTGAAATATTTACAAAGAAACTGTTCTCTAAAAATTCCAAGAAACTTCTAGCATGTCACATATGACATATTTGATGATCTGGCCAAGCCTCATGTCATGGAGAATAGTATAACCCCATGAAACCCTCTCAAAACCATTTCTGCCCTTTTCCAAGTTTGAACAACTTTGCATTAGCAAACTTTCCCAGATACTCTCAAGATTGGTCCAGATGCTAAAATAGTCTAATAAATCATCTAGACCAAGTGGCACAAGTTCGAGAACAAGTTAACTTGATCAAAGTGCCCCAAAACCCTTCTTGTCCAGAACCAAATTTGAACAACTCTACATTGGAAACTTTCTCCTTTTGATCTCAACTTTTGTGGACATGTTCAGAACCTCAAATGATGACACTACACCAATTGGTGCATCAAGGAGAATAGATTTGCATGACTAAATCTTGGGAAGTCCATTTCTGTTGATTTCTAGGGTTTACAAAAGTTGCATTGGCAACTTTGCCAAATGGACTCAATATTGGTGGAACCTCTTATTTTCTCATACCATTTGACCTTGTCAAGCCTCATGACAAGAGGAGTTCATCTTCTTGCCCAAACCACCATCAAACACCTTTGGCAGAAATTTAAAATGCATGTTTTGGCCATTTTCCACTAATCTCCATGAGCTCAACTTTTTCCCACAGCCCCATCTGGTCCTCCTCCAACCCCTGCATCTTCCCCTGCCAGAGAAGCCATGATGAAGGGGGTGAAAAGCCCTTTTTCCCCCTCTGGACATCAGCTTTCCTCCTATTTTCTCACCTCTCTCTCACTCCTGGCAAGCCCCAGGGCATCCAATGCCTTTTACCACATTGTTTACTCCCCTGTGCAGCCACTAGACACTAGTGGACACGCGAGTGCGCGCAGAAAAGCCGTGGATGCCGGCCATTTGCGCGCTCTGGAGCATGTCAGCGTGCTCCTGACCGTTGACGCCGCGTCTCCCGACCACCTCGAGCCTCCCCCTCGCGCCAGTCGATTTGCCTCGACGTCCGCAACACACCACCGCGCTGGCCCCCTCCTTTCCCCCTCTGTCTTGCCCATGCCGCGCGTGCCCAGAGCCGCCCGAGCCCGCCAATGCGTGTGCGAGCTCGTGGCTCCACCCGGAGCTCGCCCCGCTCCCTCTCTCCCTTCCTGGTGCCCTACTCGACTCCCACGAACATCATAGACAGCCCGAGCCTCCTCCCGTGGCGACTGCGGCCATTTCTGCTGGTGCCCGTAGGCCACGTCCACGGTGAGCCACGGCCTCGCCATATAAGGTCGCCCCTGACCCCCCTCTGGAGCTCCTTTGCTCTCTCTCTCTCTCCCGTGCACCCCCTAGACCAACCTGCACCTCCTCTCATGCCCTCCTACTCCCTCCATGGCGGGAGTGCCGCCGTCGGTCTCCGCCCAAATTCCCGCAAACCAAAGCCTCCCCTCTCCTCCTTTGGACACCAATGGAGCCACCGCACGCCGGGGAGGCTCCTCCGCCCTTTAACTCCTCCTCTAGCGCCCCGCAACCCCCAGAACCCCTCTCACCCGACGCCACCTTCCACCGCGGGTGAAGCCCTGCTCCCGTCCGGTGACGCAGGCACCCGTGGTGGGGCCTCGCTGGTTCGTCTCTCTTTGCTGAGCACGCCGGTGGCCGGTCCTCCGAAAACGGTGGTCGGTAGCGCCGCCGGCCGCTGTCAAGCGCTTGATCTGTCTTCCGTCCCGCCCGCGCAGGAGGTAGCGGACGAACCTGCAGCTGGGCCCCACTTGTCGGCCGGCCAGTGGGCAGGGGCCACTGACGGGTGGGCCATGTCTCGCCCGCTTAAGTGGAGGCGGCATAGGCGGCATTCCGTCTTCGCCACAGGGAGGCGCAATCTGCGAAGGCGCTATCGACGTGGCCCCCAGCACGTGCGTGGCCATGCAGTTGGGCCGGCCCAGTTGCGCCTCGCTGTTAAATCCCACCCAGTGCGCGCTGCCGCCACTGGAATTTGGCCCATTAGGTATTTCCATTTACATTTTCTTTTTGAGCAAGATTCAAACTTTTCTAGAGACCGCATTTCAAGTCCAAATCTGATGATTCAAATTTTCCGTGACTCCATAAATCAATATCTATTTAACGAGCCATAGTGAACATTTTTACACTGCCTAGTTTCACCTGGATCTGACAAATAGGTCATTTATACTCCTAAACCAACTTCAAAAATCCATAAAATATTCATTTGAACTCCAAATCCAGTGAAACCAATTTCTAAATGTTTCTAAAATCATGCCTGATTTAATGGGTACTTTTATTCATTTTTATAAAAAGTAATTCTGTAGACAACTTGCAGATCCATTAAATCCCTTGGTTCCAATATATTGAAATGTTCAGAAATATCCACTTATCCAATTCCATTGAAATCACTTTGGTCATTCCCCATATGACCAGAGGTATCCTAGAAAAGTCCAACTTGTATTTTTAGAGCACTTTTATTTTTGCCTTGTTGTGTTGCTTATTGTGATTGTCTCCGGCGTTAGTTGACGAAGTAGACGGAGTACTTGGAGAAGGACCAGAAGATTTCAAGACTCTGATGAACCAGGCAAGCAGCCTTTGACCATGTCTACGAAACCCTTTTTATGCATGTCATATAACACTTTATTATTGTTGCATCGGAATCATGATGAGGTGGTAACCACTTTGGTGGGTTGCCTTCGTTACTTCCTTGTTCATACTTGCATTGGGCATGACCCTACGTTCCTATGAGGGTTATGCCGGTGGGAGTAGATAGGATGCTAAAGTAGTTGCTACGCAAAAGGGACGGGATTATGCATGGTGATGGAGGCAAAGTATTTACAAAAGACTTTTTGAAAACCCCGTCGGGTGCCACTTATGCCCGAGGGAGGTAATGAGATGGATAACCACTTGATGACGAAGTGGTGTACCGAGGCAAGCGTGAGTGTTGTTTTCAAAAATGGATTGGTTTAAGTTGCGACCGTTATTCCAACCTTACATGCGCAACCACTCTACCCTTGTATGGGAAAGGGCATTATTGATTACCTAGGTCGATACTAGCTTGGAGCCCGCATTACTAGTGACGGGGGAGAGTTGGTGCTCTCTCTCGGGACGGGGTCGTGCTAGGTAGGGCGGCCAAGAACATTTTTATGGGGCACCGGACACACCATTGGTACCCCGTGCTTGTGATGTGAGATGATTATGGAGCATGGCTCCACGAAAATGTTATGTGATAATGTTGGGAACGGGGGTTACTACCAATCGAGTGGACTCCATGTTAGTGTCGTCTAGGAAAAGGTAGTGATCGGGTGCTTACCCCGGGTACTTGAGGTATCGCGGGTTGTGGATGACACGGAAGTTCCCCGGATCTTGTGGGTAAAGTGTGCACCCTCTGCAGAGTGTAAAACTATTCGAATAGCCATGTCCATGGTCAAGGACAGTTGGGTAACCGCTCTTGGGCTACGTCCATATGTTTCTGAAAAACAACACAGTTTGGTGATATTGATGATGTGACTCGCAAGGAAGTCACGATGAGCTTGAGCATGAGTTGTTCATAACTCTTTCTCGATGTTGATGTCTGTAACCTCCTGATACTTGTTGCAGACGCACTCATGTCCTTGATAAACGTTGATCATACTTACATGAGAAAAACTAGCTTTCCGCAAAAATGCCAATTAAGCAGTAGAGCTTTGCATAATTCTTTTGTTGTCACTCTTGGGTTGCTTGCGAGTACATTCAAACGTACTCACTGGCTTGTCCCTGGCTATTTACTTGGCCAGGCTTGAAAGAGCAGGTATACGAAGAAGCGATTTTGGTGGCGATCATGCGAGCTAGGACGCTTCCCAGTCAAAATGCATGTAGGGTTAAGGCAGATGGCATGGGTCCAAGTTATCGATGAAGATTTCCACTGCAATGTTATATTCAAGACTTGACCATAATGTTCATAATTTATGTAAGACGGTATGTATGGATGTAAGACTCTTGTTATTCAGCTTCTGTGTGTTCAGTGAGCATTGATCTCTGGGATCACTGTACATGTGCATTCGGTGATCACGACTTATGAGTTGGGGTCCCCACAGAGCTGGTATCAGAGCCATCCTGACTGTAGGAAGCCTTAGTTAGCATGGTCGTTAGTTAGGGTAAAGCTATTTTCAAAACTATTAGTAATTTTCAAAACTATCTATACTTCTTTTCCCCTTCTGAGTTTTTCGAAAACTAAGATATACTTTCCTCTTCCCCTTCAAATTTAATGGTCGCTAGAATCCTTATGCCCCTGACCACGAGATTCCTTGAAATCCTCATGGATAATCTAGAAGGAAGACGCCTTGCCAGACACTCACCCACCTCTTTTGAACACAAGATTGGCAACACCACAGCAAGACGATGCCAACAGAAGGTACGCCCTCAAGGAATGAGGACATGAAGACCCAAAGGATGGTGACACCTTTGAAATTGCCCCAGGATTATGAAACCTTGGCCTATGATGACCAAGGCATAGGATAAGCAAGATCATGATATACATCTTTAGTAGAGCAACCCTGCCCTTGTCATTGTTGCATCGGCAACCGCTGGTGGATGAGAACCTAGCCATTTGGTCCGCCTCACTATAGTGAGCAAGAAAATGGTTCTCTTCATCCCCCGCTCTCGGTGACGATACTAGCAACAGTGTGTCTGGCAGAATGGACCTCTACTATGCATTGTTAGTGTTGTTACATAAAGGATTGCCTACCTGGTACAATCAACGCCTTAGAAGGCAAGAGGGATCATCATGATTAAGAAGACAAGAGGAGACCAAGTCAATACCAGCTACGAGGAGCCACCGTCAGCCCATCACTTCAACAGGCGAGAAGTTGCTGAAGACTCTTCAAGATCAACCTAGATCGTTCCATCAAACAACTACGGGAGACATAGCGACACCTGAGGAAAACTCAGAAGACTGCACGAGGCACGAAGCAAAGCACGACTACTGAATCCGAGAACCCCTAGGGTAGGATGAGTCGTGTAACCCCTATGCGCAGTCGAGTCCATATGATGGTCCGAATAGAACCATGATTGTGTGTTGCTTGTTTTATTTGTTTGTGTTTTGATATCAGTCGCTCTTTTTGCCCTAGGCCACAAGTACGTGACTATATCACCTTCCTTATCTTAATGCTTGTGTTTGGCCCTTTCGGCACTTGTTGCTTGCACTTGCACTATAGAACCCCCTTTAGGCATCCCCCTCCTCTATGCTACTTTTCCCTCTCGTCTCCCTCTCCTCAGCCGAAGACCGACAAGACAAGGTACACCAAGGATTCTACTTCGACAACCAACTAGCGCTAAAGACTTTTGCTACAGCCTCCTTGACCAAGTGCAACCCCGTAGAGTCATGTTTAGTCCTCCAGACTGGAAACCCATCCCTAGACCCTTCGAGACTCCACGAGATACCCCAACTTGAATCCTTAACCATGTGCTTAACCCACAGAATTGCAAGAGAACCCTTTAAGCCTCCGTAACCTTGCACAAAAATGGATTCATTATGGAACTAGTAGACGTAATGAGCAAGCACATTGTCACCCTAATATAGCACAAGAATTGACGATGCCATAGGAAAGACCAGTTTAAAGATATAGGAATAGAGGACAAATGACTTGATGGAGCTATACTAGTAACCTTGAGAATGTATCCGACACTCTTTGGTGGAGTATGAGGTCTCCATATTGGTAGATGAACTTGGTGGAATCATGTGGATAGAGTAGCATAGCTTTCTTCACCCCGGAGTAAATTTGGATTTAAATAGGTGATCCTAGTGGAGTATAGATGTTGAGTAAGTCTACATTGTTCGGAGTAAATTGGATTTAGACTGATGATCTCGATCGTGATACCATGTTTCTCGGTGGATGACAAACTAGGAGATTGGATAGTTGCCGGAGTGTATTTAGGAATCTATAAAAGCTGAACTTGTTGTTTACTTGACAATGATAGATGGAAATTGGTGGACTTACTATAAGCAGAGATAACCCTTTCAAGTATTTGGGGATTATATGGACTTTAGGAGATCACGTGGAACACCATAAACTTTGGATTGGTAGAATTAATGGATTGTGTAGTGATTGATGGAACTTAATGGGCTGTTGGGGTTGACTCATAGGAAGGAAACAAGATCTTGGAGTGGCATATGACGTTTTTCCTTAGGGTAGAGATGCACTATCTTGGACCTTGGAAGGATAGGCTGAGCACTTCGATTGTCATGATTGATTCAAGCTTGGAAGCTTGTATATTCTGCCCATGGATTTTTGCATAGGGATAGCCATACACATGAGTTTGGGATAGTTGACGTGTATGATTTTTGTTACCTCCTCTCGAGGGTCAGGAGGACATGAATAACCTGAGTGGCGATTGGAGTTTATCTATATGAGATGGTGCTTTCGGTGATATAAAGTGATTTGTTTGGAAGACTAGATAGAAAAATTGGCATCTCACAAACTGTGCTTAAGGATAAGATGATAAACGTTCACCCACACACTAGAATCCTTGAAACTCCTAAGACCCACCAAGCCACAACATGGTTGGGTCATGACCCTGGGCCTTGACTCTAGGTCGAGAAGACCTTGGCCAATACTCAACCGTGACCACCACCAATGCCTCAGCCTACCTTATGTACCCCATGAACGGATACTTCACGGAGAACTTGGATTGGTGACCTACTTGTCTAACCGAAGACCAAAGAAGAACCGTTCAGCTGGTTAGGGAACATCCGAAGACCCCCAAGTCAAGGAGGAAGAACTATACCAACCCCATCGTCAAGAAGTGAACTTCCTCGTTGAAGACCGTGCGTATCTACAAACCACTCCTATTGAAGAAACCAAGCATTTCCATGTAAAGGGGAAGCTCACACCAAGATTTATCGGCCTCTCAAAGATCACTTCAAGACAAGAAATAGACGGCTACCAGCTAGAGTTACCACCTGAGTTACCCATGGTGCACAACATCTTCCATGCGTCACAACTCCGGAAGTGTTTCCAACTTCCTAACTAGCCCGATCACTAGCAAGGACATCGATCACCGGGCCATCGACCCCCAGCCCAACCTGACCTACACAAGAAACCCATTAGCAACCTGGACCAAGTAGGACGTTATACACGAAGCCACACCATCAAGTACTTCAAGGTTCAATGGATCACCACTCGGAAGCAGAAGCAGTATGAGGATGTGAAGACTACCCCAAATCCAAGTTTCCATACTCCTTTCCGCGCCTAGTTGGGAATCTCGGGGACGAGATTCTTGTAAGGGGGGTAGGTCTATCACACCCTGGTTTACATGGCACAACACTTAAAGTGATGAATAATGATAAGATGTGGTTTGACAAAAACTTTTGAGTGGTTTAGACTTTGCCTTGATTGGATTTTGTGTGTTGTTTGCAAGTGCTCTAAAAATCAAATAAATCCTCCAACTCTTATACTCCTTCTCCTTGACCCAAAACTTCTGCCCAATGATCATGCCATGTGTATAGTACAGTATAGAATTTTCTTATAAAAATAATTTGGCCAAAAAGTATTTTTCTAAATTTAGTTTTCCAAAACCCCCTAGATTGAGGTTGCACTACAAGTACTTGATTTGGGGTATGAAAAATATTTCAAAGAGTATATTTGAAACCTATTAGATATAGGAATCCCATAAACCACAAAAATATAATTTTAGAAGTAATTTTCCTATTTTATTTAAAGGCTTTTTCTTTAGGCCAGAAATGGTCTTTAATAGGTTAAAATTATTTTAATGCTTTTAAAAATATTTGTAAAAATTTAGGGAAACTCAGTTGGCATATATTGTCCATATATATGTGTAACGCCTTGGTTTCGATGCGCAAAGGTGTCTGCCAGTTATTCGTCAGCGTTGCCATGTCATTTGCTTGCGTGTTGCATTTTATCATGTCATCATGTGCATTTCATTTTGCATACGTGTTCGTTTCTTGCATCCGAGCATTTTCCCCGTTGTCCGTTTTGCAATCCGGCGCTCCTATGTCCTCCAGCGTTCCCCTTCTTGCCTCACTTCGTGAGCGGGTGTTAAACTTTCTCGGAATGGACCGAGTCTTGCCAAGTGGTCTTGGTATAGCACCGGTAGACCGCCTGTCAAGTTTCATGCCATTTGGAGTCCGTTTGATACTCCAACGGTTAACCGGGTAACCGTAAAAGCCCCTCTCTCTTTGCAGCCCAACACCCTTCCAAACTGGCCCAAAACCCATCCAAACCCCCTCCTTACTCTCGGTCGTTCGATCACGATCGCGTGGCCGAAAACCGCTCCTCATTTGGACTCTCCTAGCTCCCTCTACCTATATATATATATATATATATATATATATATATATGTGTGTGTGTGTGCCCCTCCCCGATTTTTCGCATTCCAAACCCTAGCCTTCCTCATTCTCACGCCCCTGTCGCCCTGCCTCCGTGCCCTCGACCTCCAGCGCGGTCCCGTCCGACCCGCGACTCAGGCGAGCTCTGCTGGAGCTGCGCCGCCCCGCAGCGCCTCGCCGTGCTGCCCGGCCTCGCCCTCCGCCGCCGCCGCGCCGGATCCGGCCGGATCCGGCCGGGCCAACCCATCTCCGGCCAACTCTCCTCCAACCCCGGTGAGCTCAGCCCGCCTCGGGACCCGTGCAAGCCAGATCTGAATGAGGTTGACTTTCCCCCCTTCCCCGATTTTCATCTAAGTCCCAGATTTTTGTCATTATCATGCCATGTTCATCGTATCGTATCTCTGCATCCGTAGCTCCGTTTTGTGCGTGTAATATGTCAAATTGTTCGCCCAACGAGTACATCATTTCATTCCATTGCATCATGTTCATTTGAGCTCATCTTGATGCCTGAATCATTGTTGCAAGAGTGCTTCATGATGTTTTCTGCTGTCTGTTATCAGAACGAGCTCATTTGTCATTTTTGCCATGTTTGATGTGTGCATCTTATGAGGTTGATGTCTACATGTGTTTTGATCTATGCTATGTCTTCTTTACAGAGGTGCTTACCATGTATTTTTGTTATCAATGTGGTGACTAGCACAAGCATGCAAACTAGGCATCGTGATGTTGCTGATTTTAGTCCCTGTTCTGCTGTTATTTTGATGCCATGTAAACATGTTGCTACAGAGAGATCCATGCATATTTTGAGATACTTAAGTAAGGGTGTTTTGAAGATATGGTTATTCTCTATCCATCCTTGCCCTTGGTTGCAATTATGGAGTAGTCTAGCATGTCATTTTTGTGCTCTACTTTTGCTTCAAATGTTTCCTGGCAGATTGTTTACATGTTATTCAATTTTGCCAAGGTTGTTGTAGTTGATCCTTGCATGCTATGAACTTGTTCTTGCCTTGGTTAGCTTCATAAACATGTCTTATTACTGTTGGTTTCCTTGCCATGCCATGTATTGCTCTGTGGTGAGTGGTTCAAGCTCACCAACATGCCTTCATAATTCTGTTTCTGCCATGTTTGAATCTGTAATATAACTTGCCATGTTTACATGGATGCCATCATATTTTCTGATCCTTTTTGGCTCATGGTCAGTAAGGGACTTTTGATATATGGGTTTATTAGATTCATTCCATGCCTTTGTTTGCCATGATAAGTTCCTGTAACATGTTGTTTGATAGCTCTAAACATTGCAACCTGATGTTATTTTCTGCAAAGTCTGAAATTGTTATAACTTGCAATTTTACCATGTGTGTTTGAGCATGTTCTAGTGATTTCTGGAGATAGCTCAGTGTTCATGTTTTATTATGCTTTACCTGTACATCATTCCCATGTCTTTTGTTTTCTTGTTGAGGTCCTGTAGCATGTTGTTTTGATGCTTTCAATATGCCTAGTCGCTGTTTTGGACAGATTGTTGCTATAACTTGTATAGAGTGTGTGTGTGTGTGTGTGTTGAACCGTTGCCCCGTTTTGAGTGTGCTTTATATGAAACTTGCTTAGAATTGCAGGTAGCTTCATATTATCATGTTGCATCCTTGTTTTGAGGTGTTTGCTTGATGTTTGTATGCATTTTTCATCAATGCCATATTTATCTTGTTTTGCTCATATCTTCTAGGCCGTAGCTCCGAACTAAATGAACTTTATATATAACTTGACTAGAATTTCATGTAGATCCTCCTAGTGCATCTTAACTTGCTGTTTAACAACTTGAACATAAGGTTTATTCAGATCTGGACCAATTTCGAAATTTGCATATGAGGATTTACCGGAATTGTTATATGTTGTTCCCGGCCTCATTTAAACTTGCTTTGATGTGTTGTTCTTGTTTGCATCATCTTTTGCCATTAGTAGCTTCATGTAGCCTTGTCATGCATCATGCTTGTTGTGCATCATGCCTTGCATATGTGTGGTTTGTTTACCGTGTTGTGTGCTTCTTCTCGATAGTTCCTGTTTCGTTGCGATCGTGAGGATTCGTTCGTCTACGCTTCATTTGGCTTCATCCGTTCGTCTTCTTCATGGACTCGTTCTTCTTCCTAGCGGGATTTTAGGCAAGATGACCGCTACCCTGGATCTCACTACTATCATTGCTATGCTAGTTGCTTCGTTCTATCGCTATGTTGCGCTACCTATCACCTGTTTATCAAGCCTCCCAAATTGCCATGAACCTCTAACCTTGACACCTTTCCTATGCAAACCCTTGTTTGGCTATGTTACTGCAGTTGCTCAGCCCCTCTTATAGCGTTGTTAGTTGCAAGTGAAGTTGAAGATTGCTCCATGGTGGACAGGATTTTGTTTGGGATATCACAATATCTCTTATATTATTAATGCATCTATATACTTGGTAAAGGGTGGAAGACTCGGCCTTTTGCCTGGTGTTTTGTTCCACTCTTGCCGCCCCTAGTTTCCGTCATACCGGTGTTATGTTCCCGGATTTTGCGTTCCTTACGTGGTCGGGTGATTTATGGGACCCCCTTTACAGTTTGCTTTGAATAAAACTCCTCCAGCAAGGCCCAACCTTGGTTTTACCATTTGCCTCACCACCACCTACCCTTTCCCTTGGGTCGGCCAACCCAAGGGTCATCTTTATTTTAGCCCCCCCCCTCGGGCCAGTGCTTGTCTAAGTGTTGGTCCGAACCGAGTAGACTGCGGGGCCCCCTCGGGGAAACTCGAGGTCTGGTTTTACTCGTAGGATGTCTCATCCGGTGTTGCCCTG
Source organism: Triticum aestivum (assembly GCF_018294505.1). Taxonomy (NCBI): domain Eukaryota; kingdom Viridiplantae; phylum Streptophyta; class Magnoliopsida; order Poales; family Poaceae; genus Triticum; species Triticum aestivum. Next base: position 162,838,207 of record NC_057813.1, read on the forward strand.
AGAACAAGATATGTGCAGCTCCTATCGGGATTTGTCGGCACATCGGGCGGCTTTGCTGGTCTTGTTTTACCATTGTCGAAATGTCTTGTAAACCGGGATTCCGAGTCTGATCGGGTCTTCCTGGGAGAAGGTATATCCTTTGTTGATCGCGAGAGCTTATCATGGGCTAAGTTGGGACACCCCTACAGGGTATAATCTTTCGAAAGCCGTGCCTGCGGTTATAGGCAGATGGGAATTTGTTAATGTCCGGTTATAGATAACTTGACACCAGATCCGAATTAAAATGCATCAACCACATGTGTAGCCCTGATGGTCTCTTTTCGGCGGAGTCCGGGAAGTGAACACGGTTTCTGTGTTATGTTTGACATAAGTAGGAGTTCAGGATCACTTCTTGATCATTGCTAGCTTCACGACCGTTCCTTTTGCTCTCTTCTCGCTCTTATTTGCGTATGTTAGCCACCATATATGCTTAGTCACTGCTGGAGCCTCACCACTTTACCCCTTCCGTTCCCTTTAAGCTTTGCTAGTCTTGATACCCATGGTAATGGGATTGCTGAGTCCTCATGGCTCGCAGATTACTACAACAATAGTTGCAGGTACAGGTTTTGCGATGATCATGACGCGAGAGCGATGCTTGCTTTGCGTTGAGTTCTTCTTCTGCTTCTTCTTTGATCAGGGGATAGGTTCCAGGTCGGCAGCCTGGGCTAGCAGGGTGAATGTCGTTTGAGTTTCTGTTTGTGTTTCATCCATAGTCAGATGATGCTCTTATGTATTGTGATGTTGTATTCGTGTGGCATTGTATGCCTCTTGTATGTATCCTCATCTATTATGTAATGTTGATGTAATGATATCCACCTTGCAATAGCGTTTCAATATGCGGGTCTATCCTTGGCGGGACCTTTGAGTTCCTTTTGGATAGGGTCGCATATTGGGCGTGACAAGTTGGTATCAGAGCCTCGACCGACCTTAGGAGCCCCTTGATTGATCGTGTAGTTTGGCCGTTGTTGAGTCTAGAAGAAAACTGCTTTCGGAGTCTACTTATATCGGAGAGTAGGAATTCTTTTTACTCCTCAGCCCATTCGTCGCCCTGGTGAGGAATCTTGACGTAGGTGTTTTGAATTACTCCTCTTCCCCTTCAATTTTTCTTTAGGATGACGCAGTTGGTTTTCCGATCGTTGGTTCTCAGCTCTTTTCATCCGGTGCATTTCTCGTCAAGTTGACTCGAGTCTCTTCATCATTGAGTTCAATCCTCAGTTGTTTTCTTTCGCACCCACCCACCCTTTTTCTTCTCGGAACCGGAGTCCGTAATCGAGTATCCATCCTACTCGTGCGAAGTCCTTGCCTTCTTTCTTCAATGTTTTCAACCGGTGATTTCTCTTCAAGATATTCGTCGATTTCCCCTCCCGAGTTGCCTTTGTTTTTCCCGCCCTCCCACCCTTTTTTCTTCCCGGAGTCTGTCTCTCTCTCGGCCATCTATTTCATTCGTGTGGAGTCTCTTCAGTCTTTCGTCAATTGTTTCAACTGGTGAATTTCTCTTTTGTTCAACATTCTTCATCTCTTTTCCGGTGGACCCAATTCAAGTTTTTCGGGTTGATCATATTCTTTTCCTCAAAGTGTTTTCCCTGCTCGTTCGCCTCTCGCCATTCAATCATTCCGGAGTTCGGAAGACATCTCAGGAGATTCGTCAGTGTTCCAATTAATTCTAGGTTGTCACCTCATTCAAATATTTCAATTGTTCTAGTGCATCATCTATCTGTTTCAACAATCCTTTTCAACGGTGTTATGTCTTCAGTGGGCCCTAACCCACAGGTTTTTTCCCAGGATCTTACATGACTCTTCTAATTCCCTCGGAGTTATTCTCAATTCTTTTCAAAGTGTGACGTAAGAATGAATTTCATCAGTCAGATGCCATCTCTAAGATCGCTTTCAAACTCTTTTCATTGTTGGTTCAACCCTTCCTATTTTTCATTCTCCCGGAGTACCTCTGTAATTTTGGTGGTGTTTCTCGTCGACATTTGAAGATCGCAGAAGAGTTTTTCCTCTAAATCTTGTCTGTTCTCTCGAAGACTCGTGGTTCTAGCTTCATATTATCCTCTCGAATTGTTTCATTTGTTAGCTATCCTTTTCTTACCCATCCGGAGTTTGTCAGGAGTTGTTTTTCATTTTCTTTTCACCGGAGGCCATTTTTCCAGAAGAATTCTTCGCCCTCATCATTCCTGCTATCGTCCTCTAATTATTCCGGTGATTCCATCAAGTATTCTTTATCAGTTCATGATCTCTTCGTTCTTTTGCATCTAAATCCCCTCAAGCATATTTGTTCTTCTAATTCTTCCCGGTGATTCATTCTCTTTCGTCAGTCATTTTCGAATTCTTACGGTGGTTTCTTCATATTCTTTTTCTTTGATTATCATATTAATCCATTCGTTCTTTCGATCCTACCGGTGGTTCATGAAGACCTTCTCAAGTTTTGTGCTATCCCTTCTCAATCCTTTTCAAGAAGAATAAGTAGTATGAAAAATCCATTGTTGGTCATCAATTTAATTTGATGAAGGATAAGCATACAATAAATCTTATTCTTATTTCATCCAAGTGAGTAATCCCTTCCTTTGGAGTTTGTTCTTAATGAATAAATTCTAGTTCCATGTGTTTCATCTTTTCTTTTCTGGAGTTTAAATTTCCTCGGTCATTTCATCGGAACCTCCATCTAAATCATCGCAAGGCTTAATCTTATTCTTTCCTCCTTCATTCTATCTCATCATCCTTTTGTTACCGGAGTTCTTCATGGTGGTTCTTCATGATTTAATTCATTCTTCAAGTGTTCATCAAGATTCTTGTTGGCGGAGTTCAAGTATCTTTTCTTCTCCCATCTTGAAGTACAATTAATCATCTGTATTCTTTTGAAGTGGAGTTTTGCATTCCTTCGTTCTTCTCAGCTATTCAATCATTTCCGTTTGCGGCTGGTTATCACCTCATAATTTCTAAGATGTTTCCAATAAGTCCACAACAAGTTTATTCTTTCGTTGTTGATTTTCTCAACAAATCCATTCAATCCCTCTAAATTCTTTTCATCCAATTTTCTTTCAATTCTTTCCGGAGGTTTTGTGTCATGGCTTCATCAAGTATCTTTCCATCCTCTCAAGCTCGTGTTCTATTTATCCATGTTTCAGCCGGAGTGCTGCCTAAATCCTTTCAGTATTATTCATTTCTTATCTTGTTCTAACCGGAGTGGTTTCATAGTCTATCTGATTCCGTGAGCTTTTGATTCTCGTCATTCTCGTCGTTCCTCTATTCTTCTCGAGTGCTCTCGATTCTTTGCTTCTTCTCTTGAGTTCTTGCTTCACCTCATCCCTTTTCCCTTCCATCTCGGTCCTAAGATCTCGGGACGAGATCTCTTGTTAGTGGAGGAGTGTTGTAACGCCCCGGTTTCGATGCGCCAGGTGTCTGCCAGTTACTCGTCGATGTTGCCATGTCATTTGCTTGCGTGTTGCATTTTATCATGTCATCATGTGCATTTCATTTTGCATACGTGTTCGTTTCTTGCATCCGAGCATTTTCCCCGTTGTCCGTTTTGCAATCCGGCGCTCCTATGTCCTCCGGCGTTCCCCTTCTTGCCTCTCTTCGTGAGCGGGTGTTAAACTTTCTCGGAATGGACCGAGTCTTGCCAAGCGGCCTTGGTATAGCACCGGTAGACCGCCTGTCAAGTTTCGTGCCATTTGGAGTCCGTTTGATACTCCAATGGTTAACCGGGTAACCGTAAAAGCCCCTCTCTCTTTGCAGCCCAACACCCTTCCAAACTGGCCCAAAACCCATCCAAACCCCCTCCTTACTCTCGGTCGTTCGATCACGATCGCGTGGCCGAAAACCGCTCCTCATTTGGACTCTCCTAGCTCCCTCTACCTATATATATGTGACCCTCCCCGATTTTTCGCAGTCCAAACCCTAGCCTTCCTCATTCTCGTGCCCCTGCCGCCCTGCCTCCGCGCTCTCGACCTTCGGCGCAGTCCCGTCCGCCCCGCGACTCAGGCGAGCTCCGCCAGAGCTGCGCCGCCCCGCAGTGCCTCGCCGTGCCGCCCGGCTTCGCCCTCCGCAGCCGCCGCGTCGGATCCGGCCGGGCCAACCCATCTCCGGCCACCTCTCCTCCAACCCCGGCGAGCTCAGCCCGCCTCGGGACCCATGCAAGCCAGATCTGAACGAGGTTGACTTTCCCCCCCCCCCCTTCCCCGATTTTCGTCTCAAGTCCCAGATTTTTGTCATTATGATGCCATGTTCATGGCATCGTATTCTACATCCGTAGCTCCGTTTTGTGCGTGTAATATGTCAAATTGTTCGTCTCAACGAGTACATCATTTGATTCCATTGCATCATGTTCATTTGAGCTCATCTTGATGCCTGAATCATCGTTGCAAGAGTGCTTCATGAAGTTTTCTGCTGTCTGTTATCAGAACGAGCACATTTGTCATTTTTGCCATGTTTGATGTGTGCATCTTATGAGGTTGATGTCTTCATGTGTTTTGATCTATGCTATGTCTTCTTTACATAGGTGCTTACCATGTATTTTTGTGATCAATGTGGTGACTAGCACAAGCATGCAAACTAGGCATCGTGATGTTGCTGATTTTAGTCCCTGTTCTGCTGTTATTTTGATGCCATGTAAACATGTTGCTACAGAGAGATCCATGCATATTTTGAGATACTTCAGTAAGGGTGTTTTGAAGATATGGTTATGCTAAGTGGCACCCGACGGTGTTTTCAAAAAGTCTTTCGTAAATACTTTGCCTCCATCACCATGCATAATCCCGTCCCTTTTGCGTAGCAACTACTTTAGCATCCTATCTACTCCCACCGGCATAACCCTCATAGGAACGTAGGGTCATGCCCAATGCAAGTATGAACAAGGAAGTAACGAAGGCAACCCACCAAAGTGGTTACCACCTCATCATGATTCTGATGCAACAATAATAAAGTATTATATGACATGCATAAAAAGGGTTTCATAGACATGGTCAAAGGCTGCTTGCCTGGTTCATCAGAGTCTTGAAATCTTCTGGTCCTTCTCTAAGTACTCCGTCTACTTCGTCAACTAACGCTGGAGACAATCACAATAAGCAACACAACAAGGCAAAAATAAAAGTGCTCTAAAAATACAAGTTGGACTTTTCTAGGATACCTCTGGTCATATGGGGAATGACCAAAGTGATTTCAATGGAATTGTATAAGTGGATATTTCTGAACATTTCAATATATTGGAACCAAGGGATTTAATGGATCCGCAAGTTGTCTATAGAATTACTTTTTATAAAAATGAATAAAAGTACCCATTAAGTCTGGCATGATTTTAGAAACATTTAGAAATTGGTTTCACTGGATTTGGAGTTCAAATGAATATTTTATGGATTTTTGAAGCTAGTTTAGGAGTATAAATGACCTATTTGTTAGATCCAGGTGAAACTCGGCAGTGTCAAAATGTTCACTATGGCTCGTTAAATAGATATTGATTTATGGAGTCACGTAAAATTTGAATCATCAGATTTGGACTTGAAATGAGGTCTCTGGAAAAGTTTGAATCTTGCTCAAAAAGAAAACGTAAATGGAAATAACTAATGGGCCAAATTCCAGCGGCGGCAGCGCGCACTGGGCGGGATTTAATAGTGAGGCGCAACTTGGCCGGCCCAATTGCACGGCCACTCGCGTGCTGGGGGCCACGTCGATAGCGCCTTCGCAGATTGCGCCTCCCTATAGCAAAGACGGAATGCCGCCTATGCCGCCTCCACTTAAGCGGGCGAGGCATGGCCCACCCGTCAGTGGCCCCTGCCCACTGGCTGGCCGACAGGCGGGGCCCAGCTGCAGGTTCGTCCGCTACCTCCCGCGCGGGCGCGACGGAAGACAGATCAAGCGCTCGACGGCGGCCGGCAACGCTACCGACCACCGTTTTTGGAGGTCCGGCCACCGGCGTGCTCAGCAGAGAGAGACGAACCAGGGAGGCCCCACGGGTGCCTGCGTCACCGGAGGGGAGCAAGGCTTTGCCCGCGGTGGAAGGTGGCGTCGGGTGAGAGGGGTTCTGGGTGTTGCGGGGCGCTAGAGGAGTAGTTAAAGGGCGGAGGAGCCTCACCGGCGTGCGGTGGCTCCGTTGGTGTCCAAAGGAGGAGAGGGGAGGCTTTGGTTTGCGGGAATTTGGGCGGAGACCGACGGCGGCACTCTAGCCATGGAGGGAGCAGGAGGGCACGAGAGGAGGTGCAGGTTGGTTCAGGGGGTGCACGGGAGAGAGAGAGAGAGCAAAGGAGCTCCAGAGGGGGGTCAGGGGCGACCTTATATGGCGAGGTTGTGGCTCACCGTGGACGTGGCCTACGGGCACCCGCGGAAATGGCCGCAGTCGCCACGGGAGGAGGCTCGGAGCAGTCTACGGCGTTCGTGGGAGTCGAGTAGGGCGCCAGGAAGGGAGAGAGGGAGCGGGGCGAGCTCCGGGTGGAGCCACGAGATCGCACACGCATTGGCGGGCTCGGGCGGCTCTGGGCACGCGCGGCATGGGCAAGATAGAGGGGAAAAGGAGGGGGCCAGCACGGTGGCGTGTTGCGGACATCGAGGCACATCAACTGGCGCGAGGGGGAGGCTCGAGGTGGTCAGGGGACGCGGCGTCAACGGTCGGGAGCATGCTGACGTGCTCCAGAGCGTGCAAATGGCCGGCATCCGTGGCTTTTCCGCACGCACTCACGTGTCCACTAGTGTCTAGTGGTTGCACAGGGGAGTAAGCAATGTGGGAAAAGGCATTGGATGCCCTGGGGCTTGCCAGGTGTGAGAGAGAGGTGAGAAAATAGGAGGAAAGCTGCTGTCCAGAGGGGGAAAAGGGGCTTTTCACCCCCTTCATCATGGCTTCTCGGGCAGGGAAAGATGCTGGGGTTGGAGGAGGACCAGATGGGGATGTGGGAAAAACTTGAGCTCATGGAGATTAGTGGAAATGGCCAAAACATGCATTTTAAATTTCTGCCAGAAGGTGTTTGATGGTGGTTTGGGCAAGAAGATGAACTCCTCTTGTCATGATGCTTGACAGGGTCAAATGGTATGAGAAAATAAGAGGTTCCACCAATATTGAGTCCATTTGGGCAAAGTTGCCAATGCAACTTTTGTAAACCCTAGAAATCAACAGAAATGGACTTCCCAAGATTTAGTCATGCAAATCTATTCTCCTTGATGCACCAATTGGTGTAGTGTCATCATTTGAGGTTATGAACATGTCCAAAAAAGGTGAGATCAAAAGGAGAAAGTTTCCAATGTATAGTTGTTCAAATTTGGTTCTGGACAAGAAGGGTTTTGGGGCACTTTTGATCAAGTTAACTTGTTCTCCAACTTGTGCTACTTGGTCTAGATGATTTATTAGACTATTTTAGCATGTGGACCAATCTTGAGAGTATTTGGGCAAGTTTTCTAATGCAAAGTTGTTCAAACTTGGAAAAGGGCAGAAATGGTTTTGAGAGGGTTTCATGGGGTTATACTATTCTCCATGACATGAGGCTTGGCCAGATCATCAAATGTGTCATATGTGAAATGCTAGAAGTTTCTTGGAATTTTTAGAGAATAGTTTCTTTGTAAATATTTCAAAAGCTTGGAATATCCAGGAAGGGTTTTTGAGGGATTTAACCAATATTTTGAATATGACCATGTGTTGAAACTCATATTGTCACGCCCAATATGCGATCCTATCCAAAAGGAACTCGAAGGTCCCACCAAGGATAGACCCGCATATTGAAACGCTATTGCAAGGTGGATATCATTACATCAACATTACATAATAGATGGGGATAAATACAAGAGGCATACAATGCCACACGAATACAACATCACAATACATAAGAGCATCATCCGACTACGGATGAAACACAAACAGAAACTCAAACGACATCCACCCTGCTAGCCTAGGCTGCCGACCTGGAACCTATCCCCTGATCGAAGAAGAAGCAGAAGAAGAACTCAACGCAAAGCAAGCATCGCTCTCGCGTCATGATCATCGCAAAACCTGTACCTGCAACTGTTGTTGTAGTAATCTGTGAGCCACGAGGACTCAGCAATCCCATTACCATGGGTATCAAGACTAGCAAAGCTTAAAGGGAACGGAAGGGGTAAAGTGGTGAGGCTGCAGCAGCGACTAAGCATATATGGTGGCTAACATACGCAAATAAGAGCGAGAAGAGAGCAAAAGGAACGGTCGTGAAGCTAGCAATGATCAAGAAGTGATCGTGAACTCCTACTTACGTCAAACATAACACAGAAACCGTGTTCACTTCCCGGACTCCGCCGAAAAGAGACCATCACGGCTACACACGCGGTTGATGCATTTTAATTCGGATCTGGTGTCAAGTTATCTACAACCGGACATTAACAAATTCCCATCTGCCTATAACCGCAGGCACGGCTTTCGAAAGATTATACCCTGCAGGGGTGTCCCAACTTAGCCCATGATAAGCTCTTGCGATCAACGAAGGATATACCTTCTCCCAGGAAGACCCGATCAGACTCGGAATCCCGGTTTACAAGACATTTCGACAATGGTAAAACAAGACCAGCAAAGCCGCCCGATGCGCCGACAAATCCCGATAGGAGCTGCACATATCTCGTTCTCAGGGCAACACCGGATGAGACATCCTACGAGTAAAACTAGACCTCGAGTTTCCCCGAGGGGGCCCCGCAGTCTACTCGGTTCGGACCAACACTTAGACAAGCACTGGCCCGGGGGGGGCTAAAATAAAGATGACCCTTGGGTTGGCCGATCCAAGGGAAAGGGTAGGTGGTAGTGAGGCAAATGGTAAAACCAAGGTTGGGCCTTGCTGGAGGAGTTTTATTCAAAGCGAACTGTCAAAGGGGTCCCATAAATCACCCGACCACGTAAGGAACGCAAAATCCAGGAACATAACACCGGTATGACGGAAACTAGGGGCGGTAAGAGTGGAACAAAACACCAGGCAAAAGGCCGAGTCTTCCACCTTTTACCAAGTATATAGATGCATTAATAATATAAGAGATATTGTGATATCCCAACCAAAATCCTGTCCACCATGGAGCAATCTTCAACTTCACCTGCAACTAACAACGCTATAAGAGGGGCTGAGCAAAAGCGGTAACATAGCCAAACAAGGGTTTGCATAGAAAAGGTGTCAAGGTTACAGGTTCATGGCAATTTGGGAGGCTTGATAAACAGGTGATAGGTAGCGCAGCATAGCGATAGAACGAAGCAACTAGCATAGCAATGATAGTAGTGAGATCCAGGGTAGCGGTCAGCTTGCCTGAAATCCCACTAGGAAGAAGAACGAGTCCATGAAGAAGACGAACGGATGAAGCCAAACCAAGCATAGACAAACGAATCCTCACGATTGCAACGAAACAAGAACTATCGAGAAGAAGCACACAACACGGTAAACAAACCACACATATGCAAGGCATGATGCACAACAAGCATGATGCATGACAAGGCTACATGAAGCTACTCATGGCAAGAGATGATGCAAACAAGAGCAACACATCAAAGAAAGTTTAAATGAGGCCGGGAACAACATATAACAATTCGGTAAATCCTCATATGCAAATTTCGAAATTGGTCCATATCTGAATAAACCTTATGTTCAAGTTGTTAAACAGCAAATTAAGATGCACAAGGAGGATCTACACGAAATTCTAGTCAAGTTGCATATAAAGTTCATTTAGTTCGGAGCTACGGCCTAGAAAATATGAGCAAAACAAGATAAACATGGCATTGATGCAAAATGCATACAAACATCAAGCAAACACCTCAAAACAAGGATGCAACATGATAATATGAAGCTACTTGCAATTCTAAGCATGTTTCATATAAAGCACACTCAAAACAGGGCAACGGTTCAACACACACACTCTATACAAGTTATAGCAACAATCTGTCCAAAACAGCAACTAGGCATATTGCAAGCATCAAAACAACATGCTACAGGACCTCAACAAGAAAACAAAAGACATGGGCATGATGTACAGGTAAAGCATAACAAAACATGAACACTGAGCTATCTCCAGAAATCACTAGAACATGGTCAAACACACATGGTAAGATTGCAAGTTATAACAATTTCAGACTTTGCAGAAAATAACATCAGGTTGCAATGTTTAGAGCTATCAAACAACATGTTACAGGAACTTATCATGGCAAACAAATGCATGGCATGAATCTACTAAACCCATATATCAGAAGTCCCTTATTGACCATGAGCCAAAAAGGATCAGAAAATATGATGGCACCCATGTAAACATGGCAAGTTATATTACAGATTCAAACATGGCAGAAACAGAATTGTGAAGGCATGTTGGTGAGCTTGAACCACTCACCACAGAGCAATACATGGCATGGCAAGGCAACCAATAGTAAGAAGACATGTTTATGAAGCTAACCAAGGCAAGAAAAAGTTCATAGCATGCAAGGATCAACTACAACAACCTTGGCAAAATTGAATAACATGCAAACAATCTGCCAGGAAACATTTGAAGCAAAAGTAGAGCACAAAAATGACATGCTAGACTACTCCCTAATTGCGACCAAGGGCAGGGATGGATAGATGCCCGAGGGAGGTAACGAGATGGGTAACCACTTGAAGACGAAGTGGTGTACCGAGGCAAGCGTGAGTGTTGTTTTCAAAAATGGATTGGTTTAAGTTGCGACCGTTATTCCAACCTTACATGCGCAACCACTCTACCCTTGTATGGGAAAGGGCATTATTGATTACCTAGGTCGATACTAGCTTGGAGCCCGCATTACTAGTGACGGGGGAGAGTTGGTGCTCTCTCTCGGGACGGGGTCGTGCCAGGTAGGGCGGCCAAGAACATTTTTATGGGGCACCGGACACACCGTTGGTACCCCGTGCTTGTGATGTGAGATGATTATGGAGCATGGCTCCACGAAAATGTTATGTGATAATGTTGGGCACGGGGGTTACTACCAATCGAGTGGACTCCATGTTAGTGTCGTCTAGGGAAAGGTAGTGATCGGGTGCTTACCCCGGGTACTTGAGGTATCGCGGGTCGTGGATGACACGGAAGTTCCCCGGATCTTGTGGGTAAAGTGTGCAACCTCTGCAGAGTGTAAAACTATTCGAATAGCCGTGTCCACGGTCAAGGACAGTTGGGTAATCGCTCTTGGGCTACGTCCATATGTTTCTGAAAAACAACACAGTTTGGTGATATTGATGATGTGACTCGCGAGGAAGTCACGATGAGCTTGAGCATGAGTTGTTCATAACTCTTTCTCGATGTTGATGTATGTAACCTCCTGATACTTGTTGCAGACGCACTCATGTCGTTGATAAATGTTGATCATACTTACATGAGAAAAACTGGCTTTCCGCAAAAATGCCAATTAAGCAGTAGAGCTTTGCATAATTCTTTTGTTGTCACTCTTGGGTTGCTTGCGAGTACATTCAAACGTACTCACTGGCTTGTCCCTGGCTATTTACTTGGCCAGGCTTGAAAGAGCAGGTATACGAAGAAGCGATTTTGGTGGCGATCATGCGAGCTAGGACGCTTCCCAGTCAGAATGCCTGTAGGGTTAAGGCAGATGGCATGGGTCCAAGTTATCGATGAAGATTTCCGCTGCAATGTTATATTCAAGACTTGACCATAATGGTCATAATTTATGTAAGACGGTATGTATGGATGTAAGACTCTTGTTATTCAGCTTCTGTGTGTTCAGTGAGCATTGATCTCTAGGATCACTGTACACATGCATTAGGTGATCACGACTTATGAGTCAGGGTCCCCACAACAGGTACCTACAAACACATGGGAGGACTTTCTCTTGTTCTCCTACACATAAGACACCCCATCTCCACAAAACAGCCACCATACCTACCTACATGGCATTTTCATAGCCATTCTGATCATATCGCCATGCACTAAGATCATTTTAATTACATGAATAAAGAGGTTTTCATTTTCCTTGCATGATAATAGTATGGCGAGCTCGACATTTTGATGACTTGCCCGTTTTTTGATGTCTATGCTATGCCGAATCATTGCACATACTGGTACACTGCCAGAGGCATTCATCATATAGAGTTTCTCTCATGTTTTCAATTTTGAGTTATGATTACATTCATTTGAAGTGAGTCATTGTAAAGTGTAATGTTCATCCTTGTAAGGTTTTGCTCCGAAAAAAAGGAAGAGAGACCAAATAAAAGATGCACCACGAAGGTGCCACAAAAAAAGGAGAAAGACAAAAAAAGTGAGGAGAGGAGCAACACCATTATCCTTTTTAGTATACACGTGTGCTTCAAAGTAGCACCACTTCATGCATTCTCAAGTATAAAGTTTCATGAGCTTCATGTTTCATACTAGTGGGGAACCTATATTAAAAGAACTTGGCTTGTATATTGCGATGATGAGCATCCTCAAAAGCTCGAGGTCTTCATGAGCAAGCAAGTTGGATGCACCCCACTTAGTCCATAGGAGAGATTTCACATATTCATAGCTTTATGTGTGTCCTAGTTATATGGCGATCACTACTCCTTTTGTTAACATCGATAATAGGTCATTCTCCATTGCCTAACGGTCAGCTGCGTTGATGCAAGGATTTCTTTATCTTTGACTTCGCAAAACCCCAACCATTTTCTATCTTTCCCTTAAGTGTGAGGCAAAGGCTTGTGCTCAGTGCTGCATAGGTAGTTGAGCGGTTGAATAACACAGATAGACGATCTTGCTATTGTACCTGGTATGCCTCGAGTTGGTGTTTTTGAAGCTATCGCTGATGCTTGATCTCTTTTATGTTTGATAGTTATTGTCATGTTCCTAACATAATATTGACCCCCTCTCTGAACCTTTCACAATGGGAATTTGGGCCCCACAAAAATATTTTCCTCTTTGTCAACCTCCATGGCAATGGAACTAAGGGGATAGCTTGTATTACACCCTTACTAGTTAACTTTTGCATGCTTGCACGATGAACATGGATATCTCTTTTGGGGTTTGGTTCAATGTAACCTTTAGAGTTGGTAACAGTGAGCTTTTGGCAGTCACCTTCTGACTTGAGGACAAGCAAGGTTTAAGTGTGAGGAGGTTGATGTCTCTATATTTTATGCAGTTTAGAGCTCATTTGTTGCATGTTCCCTTCATATATTATGTCCACTGAACCAAATAGTTGTCAATTATGCATGTTTACCGGGGTTTTGCACTTACCCTTGTGAGCATTCAATATTTAGTATTTTAGTTGGTTTTTATTAGTTTTCTTTGTTTTCTTGTGTCTATTGGTGTATTGGAGCAACTTAAGACTAAGCACAATGAAAGGAGCAAGGATGGGTTCAATACGGAGTCAGCCATGGGTCAGACTTGGCCATTCCGAATATCGGAAAAATTCATTTTCCCAAAGTACTTCCAATCAATATCAAAGACCAAAATTGGATCGGCGTCGATCATACGAATCCAACTATCCCAAGAACGCCAAATTCCGAGTTCGTGTGATGATTTGACGGCCCTTTTACCAGAGGAGTGCAGACGAGAAGACGACGTTCTAAACGACCACGCATGTCATTTTGGCGGTCGTTTGACACGTAGATAGCTCCAAAAGTTGCCCTTCCATATGGGATTCTTCACTAGTTTCATCCCCGTTCGAGCCCACGGGATCCTTGGCTCGTAAAGAAGAGGCTGGGAGAGGATTTGGCTCATTTTGAGCCCTTAGATAAAGCCCATCAAGAGAGGAGGCTAGGGAGGCTCTCTATATGTGTCTCCCTCAACCCTAGCCACCACACACCTCACGCCATTCATCTCCAACACATCCATCTCCATCTCCATCTCCATTGATGCTCCAAGACCACCTCCATAGAGAAGAGAAGGGCCAAGCCAAGAGAAAAAAGAAGGGGTGCCTCCACCACTCGCATCGGCCTTCGGGCCAGTGCGGTCATCACCACCGCTGTGCCATCGTTACCACCACCGGCGTTGTCGTGCCCCTCTCCTCCACCGGCTCCACGACGACTTGTAACTTTACCTCTCCATTTATGATGTTTGCGTAGCTGTATTAGTTCTTGAGGAATTGGATGAACCCTTGCATGATTAGTACTTTGTTGAGTAAAGCGATCTAATATTATCACTACACCACAACACTTCATCCCTAACAGCCAGGTTGGTCGGGAATACAAGTTTCTCTAACAGATAGTCAGTCGGGAAAGACTATTACCGACCAACAACGTCTGTTGGGAAAAGTCTAGACGGGAAAGCCCTTTCCCGACCGACTGTTTGTCGGCTATAAGATATCTCTCCCGACCAACAATATGTTGGGCCTGCCATGGGCCTTTCCCAACCAACAGTTTGTTGGGGCTGCCATGGGCCTTTCCCGACCGACTATCAGACAGGGTAATCTTTCCCGACTAACAATCCGTTAGTGTAGCCAAGGGTTTTCCTGACCGACTATCTGACAGGGTCTTGTTTCCCGACCAACATTCTGTCGAGCCAAGCATTAGCCTTTCCCGACCGGCTGTGTGACATGGTTTTTTTTACCAACCAACAACCGTTAGCCTTCCCACAGCTGGATTTCACGTTACTGGATTTCACGTTACCCACAGAATGTCAATGAAGTTACATAATCATACATAACAGTAACATGCATCATCCAACAATATTAAACCAGAACCAAACAATAGTCACACACATTCATTAATTTTCACATATAAATAGTTCAATAGTTATGAACGAATGGCCAGCCAAGTTTCCTATAAATAAACTAATGTAACTAATTAAATAGAGGAAACATGATAGTTCACTGTCTGAGAGCAAAAGTTTGTCGCTTTGTTTTCTGCAATACATCATCTGCCTTGGCTCCTTGTAGTGGGCAACTACATACCCATCCTCACAGCCTTCCAGCAAGATCGTTGCATCGTTCTCGCACTTGACATCAAAGCCTTCATCCTTCATCTCATTGGAGATCATTCTCTAGCTTGAACATCTGCAAGTCAAAATCCCCGATAAATATTCCACACAACGTTATATTTTCTCTAAGCTACCTTCAATATCATTTCATACCAAAGCAACTCAAGAGAATTCATTACCACTGGCAGGAAAAGGGGTACCCTTCTAGAAATTTTAAAAGCGCGCGTACCTTTAGCCATTCCTACATGAATGAAAGAAGAAATCAGATGATTAAGAAAAGTTAGCAGCTGAATAAGAACAGGTAGCATCGAAAGCATTTGCTTAGCATCTGCAACATGATAAAGGATATTTCAATTAGCATCATGAGGCTTGCAGAGTATAGAAACCAACTACCATTAGCATCATGAGGCTTAGTAAAAAAAATGTGAAGCTGAAGTCGTTTCCATGTTCATTTGCATCGACGTACACCCAGAATTCAGCAGACAGCAGCATAGCAAGGTTGACAAGCAGCAAACCAGCAAGATCGAACATAGTTTCACATCATTTCATTTTTCAACTAGATGATGCACACTACAAAGCCAGAACCTAGAACTGCACATGGATTACAAAAGTTGTTGTTATTTAGTGCACTGGTTGTTATAGTGGAGCTTCAGTACAATAAATATCGAAATTACATAGTTATAGAAGTGTATTAATCTGCCATGCATAATAATCTCCCCGATGCTCTTTTTCAACGCCGATGTTGCTCTGCTGCTGTTCTTATTTAATCTCCCCCTAGGCGCTCAACAGGAGAAGCACCGGCCAAGGGCCAATGATGCATAGACAGGGGAACATGGCAGAATACCATGCCACTCGATGAGAACAAAATAAAGTCAAGGAAGCTGCTATACATTGGGTGATACAGCATAGAATCAATTGTGTGACATTTTCATCGACCTGTGCATACACACAGGGTACCTTTTTTGTGTTTGAGATTATTAGTTGGGAATAACTATGACGATCTTAAATCATTAGACCATAGTTTACATCACATACAGTTTTTGCTTATGCCGCATATGCTATTGTTCTATAAATCTAGGAAAAACGAAAATATGCACACAGGATCTGTACACATAAACTGCGTTGAGTATAAACTGCGTTGGGTATTTCACTTCATAGGATCTGTACACCACTGATCATGTTCTTACAGTATGCACATATACATCTTAATTTCTCTAATCACATAGTAATAAACTTACAGTGAAAGGGATACCAAACAGAGTTTTTGGAGAAAATAGAGATGAAATTCACAATTAGTACTTTTGATAACATTAGAGAGAGAGAGAGAGAGAGAGAGAGAGAGTAGTTTAGTTTTTATTTTGTCGCAAAGATGCATGTGCGAGTGTACTTATCTAGGAAATTAATTAACAAAAAGACATAGTTCTTTTGATAACCTTCTATGCCACGCATTAATCCTTGGGGTGCTCGCTCTTTGTC